>NW_003315890.1:222175-354548 GCF_000151265.4 Micromonas pusilla CCMP1545 | reverse complement strand
GGCACTCGATCCCGCACATGCACGCCTGCGGGAACGCCTTCAGCAGACCCTTCACGAACGTCCCGTCGCCGCAGCCGACGTCCACGAACGTGCACGGATCTCTGTCGTTCATGACGCCGTGCTCGCGGAAAATCTTCGCCATCGTGTCCGCGTTCGTTATCCCGGGGTGCAGCGCGCGCTTCGACAGCGCCTGCCCGTCCCACCGGTTCGTCTCCGGGACCTCCTCCGGGTACCACCCCTCGCCGAGGTCGATTTTCTTGGCGCCCTCGAGAGAGCTCCGTCCCGAGCGTCCCTTCGTCGACGCCGGCGTCTTGTCCCCCTTCGGCGGGGACGAGCGTTCCATGTCCAAGAACCCGTCCACGGACACCTTCGTCGCCGGCTGCGTCCCCGCGACCGCGGTCGCGTGCGGGACGCTGCTCTTCCACCCCGCGGCCTTGCACAGCCCGGGGTGGAGCAGCAGCGTCCCGACCGGGACGACTAAGGTGAGCTCCGGCGGTTTCTTCCCGTGCACGTCGATCGACCACCCGCCGTTCTTGTACGTCTCCAGCACTTGCGTCGGCGGGAGCACCATCGAGCCCCACGCCAGCTGCGTCTGGTTGTACGCCGCCCCGGGCGGCATCTGCACGACGCGCGACAGGAAACGCGCGCACATCTCCCCGGGCTCGATGTTCACGGTGACGGACTTCACCGACGGCGGTTGGAGGTCCGAACGCACGCGCGTCCGCGCGCGCCACTGCACGGTGAGGCTCACTCTTCCGGTCCCGGGCGCGTCCGCGGAATCCCCCCTCCCCTTCCCCTCGATCGGGGACGTTTTCGCTCTCGCCGCCGCGGAGCGATCCGTCGGGCTCTTCCTCGCGCCCCGCCGCGACGTCGCGTCGACGAGCGACGTCGGCGGCGGCGAGTCGAGCAGCGACACGTCCACCGCCGAGGTCGCGGCGACGTACTGCGCCCACAGCAGCTGCCGCGCGAGCTGCTCCGGCGTCAGCTCGTTCTTGCTCTCGGACGACGAGCGATCGGTGCGCTCCGCCTGCGCGCGGCCGCCGCCTTTGCCGCCGACGTCCTTGAGCTTGCGTTCTTTTCTAATCGGCGTTCCCTTCGGTCCGACCCTTCTCCCCGGGCTCGACGTCTTCTTCCCCGGCTTGGTCGGCTTCTTCGCGCTGACCATCTCGCTCTCGTCGCCGACGACCGCCGCTCGATTCCTCTTCGCGCCCGCGGCGCCGCTCGCCTTCGGCGGCTTGCTGCTGGCGCTGGCGGTTCTCCCCGCGGCGGGCGGCCCGCGCCGCACCCGCGCCGCGACCGCGACCGCGCCCGCGGCGGACGCGGCCGCGAGCGCGCGCGTGTCGCGGTTGTCCAACCTCGACGGCTGCGCCCCGCCCCAGTGCGCGCGCATGCCCTCGGACTTGAGCGACAACACCACGGGCTCTTTCAGCCCGCTCACCGTCCCGGGGGCGTAAATCGCGGGCCCCTTCGTCCGCGGGCACAGCTTCGTGAGGAGGTTGATGTCCTGGTGCTTCTGCGACGTCTTCGGCGTGATGATCGTCGGGCCGTAGCACACGAGGCGCAAGATCGTCTCCTCCAAGGCTCTGTCCTCGTTCACCGTCGTCGCCGCGCCCGCGCCCCCGCCGGAGCTCCCGTCCACGCCTTCGTGCGAATATCTCGCCTCGTCCATCGCGAGCGCGATCGTCTCGTTCGCGAGGAAGTCCAGCGCGTCCGGGGAGTTCCGCCGGGCGGACATCTCGTTCGCGCGTGCGAGCGCGGCACACCCTCGCGGCGTGCGCACTCGACCCGCGGCGCCGTCCACGTCGCGCCGGCGAGCGCTCTCTTCTTGTGAACCATTCCCGCCGCGATTTGAACAAATTTTCTTGCGTGGCCGCACAGCACAGCTGTGCGAGTACATCACGCGTCGCGACGAGGGTCAATGCCCATACGGTGCACGTACGAATACATACATACACACGACTGCCGATGTGTGCCGACGTGAGCAAGAGGCGACGTCGTTGTTGAACAACGAAGAGAAGAACTTTCGCGGTCGCGTCCGCCGCGAGCTCGCGGGCTCGACGAGGGTTCGGTCGGCCGCGGACCGCGGGGACGATGCCGCCGCCGACCGTCGGCGTCGCGAAGACGAAGAGCAAGGAGTTCTACGACATCGTTCGGCAAATCGGTGCGTCGCCGGCTCGTTTAGGGTTGACCTCCCGCGCGCCCGAATTCGTCGTTTTCCCCGACGCGACGTCCGCTCGCGAACGCGCGCCTGACGCGCGCGTCTCCACCCCCCCACCCCGCCGTCCACCCACCCCAGGCGAATGTAAGAATAAGTCGGACGAGGACGTGATCATGCGCCGTGAGGTCATGACCCTGCGGACGCAGATGGCGTCGCCGAAGCTCGAGAAGACGAAGATGAAAGAGCTCCTCATTCGCTTGATGTACGTCGACATGCTCGGGCACGACGCGTCGTTCGGGTACATCCACGCGGTGAAAGCGACGCACGAGAGCGACATCTCTATGAAGCGCTTGGGGTACCTCGCCACGAGCGCGTTCCTGGACGAGCACCACGACCTGATCATCCTCATCGTGAACACCGTGCAGCAAGATCTGAAAACCGACAACTACCTCGCGGTGTGCGCCGCGCTGACGACGGTGTGCCGTCTCGTGAACGAGGAGACGATCCCGGCGGTGCTGACGCAGGTGGTGGATCTGTTGTCGCATCGCAAGGAGCAAGTCCGGAAGAAAGCGGTCATGGCGCTGCATCGCTTCCATCAGCGGAGCCCCTCGAGCGTCGCGCATCTGCACGGGAAGTTTCGACAGATGCTGTGCGATAAAGACCCGAGCGTGATGTCCGCGGCGCTGTGCGCGCTGCACGACCTCATACTCGCGGACGCGACGCCGCACAAGAACCTCATACCGAGCTTCGTGTCGATCCTGAAACAGATCGTCGAGCACAGGCTGCACAACTACGACTACCACAAGGTCCCGGCGCCGTTCATTCAGATCAAGCTCTTGAAAATTCTCGCCGCGCTCGGCACCGCGGACAAAGCCGCGTCGACGGAGATGTACAGCGTCCTCTCCACGTGCTTGAAACGCGGCGACAGCGGCGGGAACGTCGGCAACGCGATCGTGTACGAGTGCGTCCGAACCGCAGCGAGCATTTACCCCTCCCCCGTGCTCCTCGAGCACTGCGCCGCGGCGGTGAGTCGGTTCATCGCGTCGAGCAACCACAACCTGAAGTACGTCGGCTTGGACTCGCTGTCGTGTATCGTGAACATCAACCCGAAGTACGCGGCGGAGCACCAGATGACGGTGGTGGACTGCTTAGAAGACGCGGACGAGAGCATACGCGGCAAGACGTTGGATCTGCTGTACAGGATGACGAAGTCGCACAACGTCGAGGTCGTCGTAGAGAAGATGATCGAGTTCCTGAAGACGAGCACGGATAAGCACGTCAGGGAGAGCACCGCGGCGAGGATAGGCGAGCTCGCGGAACGGTACGCGCCGACGACGCAGTGGTTCATCGACACGATGAACGCGATGTTCGCGATCGGCGGCGACGTCGTGAAACCGACCGTGGCGCATAACTTGATGCGGCTCATCGGCGAAGGCAGCGGCGACGTCGGCGCGGACGAGACGCTGAGAAGGAGCGCGGTGAACTCGTACCTGAAACTTTTACAAACCCCGAAACTCCCGAAGGTTCTCTTGGAGGTCATCCTGTGGGTCGTCGGCGAGTACGGAACCCTGAGCGGCAGGTCCCCTGGCGAGCTCCAAGATGTCCTCTGCGGCGTCGTGGAGACGCAGCCGGACGGCGCGGCGGTGACGTCGCAGGCGATGACCGCGTGCGCGAAGCTCGCCGCGGCGTCCGCGCCGCCGGCGTTATCCCCAGCCGCGACGAAGCTGATCGAGCTCGCGGCGAGCTCGCGGGACGTGAACAAGCAGCAGCGCTCGCACGAGATCGTCGCGCTCCTGCGCGAGTCCCCCGCGTTGATCTCCGCCGCGCTGCCCGTCGATCGAAGCGGCGAGGAGCTCGGCGTGGACGAGAATTTATCCTTCATGGACGCGTTAGTGAGCAAGGCGCTCGCGGAGGGGGCGTCGCCGTACCAGCCCGTCGCCGAGCGCGCGCCGCCGCCGTCCGCGGCCGGGTTCGCGACTTCTGGTCCCGAACCCGTCGGGGCGCTGCGGTTCGACGCGTACGACGCGCCGCAGATGCCGGCGAGGGACTACGGCGCGCCCCCGGTGCGGGTGGACGCTTCGCGCGGGGCGTACGATCCGTACATCCCGCGCGAGGAGACGGCCACCGCCGCGACGGCGTCTGAACCGACGTTACGTAGGAAAGAAGGGACGTGGGGGGCGGACACCGGCTTCGTGTCCACGTCCGCGCCGGCTGAGCCTCCGGTGAAAGACGAGAAGGCGCTTCTAGCTGACGCGTTGTTCAGCGGCGTGACAACGTCTTCGCCCGCGGCGGCGGCGGCGCCGCCGGCCGCGGCGGACGACCTCTTCGGGCTCGGCCTCGCCGCACCCGCGCCGACGACGTCCGTTTCGTCACCCTTAGACGATATCTTGTCTCAGCTGAGCGTGGGCGGTGGACCGGCGCCGCCGGCGGGAGGAGGGGTTGGGCTGGAGGGGTTTCTGAACGCGCCCGCCCCGCCGGTTTCAGGCGGGTTCGATTTGTTAGGCGGCGGCGCGCCCGCGCCGACGATCGTTCCTCAGTTTGTCAGACAGAACGCGCCCGCGCCGGCGGCTCCGGTGAGGACGGATGGGATGGTCATGTCGCCAGGGATGGACGGCGTATCGCGGCCGCGAGGGAAGAAGGACCCGTTCGCCGATCTACTCGGGTGATGAAACTTAGCTAATAGGCGTTTCGAATTGCGCGCTTCCGCAACGTAGCATTTGATGTTGAGAGAAGAGCTCTTCTATTTTCTCTTACAATACCCGGCTATTCATCTGCCTGCACCTGGCAGTTGCTAATGTTTTTTTCGTTTTTTCGTTGGAAGACTAGGCTAAGCGCAAATATTACTTGCACTTACTTTCTCTTCGCGTTCTTCTTCTGCATGTCCTCGATCTGGTTGAGACCAGGCTTGAGGATGTTGTACGCAACCCAGCCGAGCACGGGCACGAACGCACCGAAGATGAGGATGCGCGCGTCGAGACCAGCGGTCTGCATCAGCTCCGTCGCGGCGTCGGCCTGCTCCGGCATGCCGAGGAGGGCAGCGGCGGAAAGGCCGGTGACACCCGCAGCGACACCACGCTTCTTCGCGTTCTTCTTCTGCATGTCCTCGATCTGGTTGAGACCAGGCTTGAGGATGTTGTACGCGACCCAGCCGAGCACGGGCACGAACGCACCGAAGATGAGGATGCGCGCGTCGAGACCAGCGGTCTGCATCAGCTCCGTCGCGGCGTCGGCCTGCTCCGGCATGCCGAGGAGGGCAGCGGCGGAGAGGCCGGTGACACCCGCAGCGACACCACGCGTCTTCGCGTTCTTCTTCTGCATGTCCTCGATCTGGTTGAGACCAGGCTTGAGGATGTTGTACGCGACCCAGCCGAGCACGGGCACGAACGCACCGAAGATGAGGATGCGCGCGTCGAGACCAGCGGTCTGCATCAGCTCCGTCGCGGCGTCGGCCTGCTCCGGCATGCCGAGGAGGGCAGCGGCGGAGAGGCCGGTGACACCCGCAGCGACACCACGCGTCTTCGCGTTCTTCTTCTGCATGTCCTCGATCTGGTTGAGACCAGGCTTGAGGATGTTGTACGCGACCCAGCCGAGCACGGGCACGAACGCACCGAAGATGAGGATGCGCGCGTCGAGACCAGCGGTCTGCATCAGCTCCGTCGCGGCGTCAGCCTGCTCCGGCATGCCGAGGAGGGCAGCGGCGGAGAGGCCGGTGACACCCGCAGCGACACCACGCTTCTTCGCGTTCTTCATCTGCATGTCCTCGATCTGGTTGAGACCAGGCTTGAGGATGTTGTACGCAACCCAGCCGAGCACGGGCACGAACGCACCGAAGATGAGGATGCGCGCGTCGAGACCAGCATTCTGCATCAGCTCCGTCGCGGCGTCGGCCTCCTCCGGCATACCCGCGAGCGCGGCGGCGGACAAGCCGAGACCGAGAGGGATACCCTTCTTACCCCTCGCGTTTTTCTCCTGCATGGAGTTAAACTGGTTCAGTCCCGGTGTCAAGATGTTGTACAGAACCCAGCCAATCGCAGGACCAAGGATCCCAAGGAAAATGAGAGCCCGGCTGTCGAAGCCCGCGACTTGGGACAGAGATTCACTGGCGGCACTTGCCTGTTCGGTGCCGAGCGCGAGGGCGCCCGCGAGCGTGAGCGCGGCGGTCTGCGATGTCGAGGGGACAGGCGTGGATCACGTCAGTTCACGTCGCGAGGAAACGTCGATCGCGCGCGGGGAGGACGCGAGAGTCCGGTTGCCGCTATTCTCGTCGAGGGCCGATCGGATTTCATTTCCCCGCGAGTTTCGAGCGAGGCGACCTCGAGCGATCGTCCCGCGCGCGCGTCCGAGGACCGCGCGCGACGCGCGTTCGCGTTCGATTCGATTCGATGAGGTCGTACAGAACGTCGACGACGCGCTTCGCGCGATACATCGCGCTCGAAGACGTCGCGCGCGCGTCGAACCCGGCCGATCGAATCGGATAGCGCGGAGGCTTCGCTGGCTTGTTACGCACCTGGCCGAGCTGAAGGTCGTCGGTCTGCGACTCGGCCGCGGCGGACGCGGAGACGCGCACCGCGGCCGGCCGGACGGGAAGCGGCTTCACCCCGACGGCGCGGAGGCCGCGGGTGGAAACCTTCGCACGAACGGAGACGCGCGCCGAGACGGCCGCGCTCAGCACCGGCATAGCGATCGAAGCCATCGTTACCGGCGTGTGTGCGAAATGAACGCCACTGGAAAAGATTTCAGTCCTCACCGGAGGCGACAGGCCCGCGCGCTGGACCAATCACGTCGAGGCAGTGAATCGCAGTGAAGCGTCGCGAATCGACGGTTTATGACTCGTCGATTTTTGTACCGTAGGGGAAACTAGACTCAGTACGCGTACGAGTACGCGTACGAAAAAATTCCCCGACCCCCGCGCCCGTAACGTTGTTTGTTTTGCCGTCGTTATTAGACACACGTCGCCGTGCACGGCTTCACGAAGAATGCTAAATTCGTCGCCTCCTATCTCCACGCCCCCCCATTTTTTGTTTCGTTCTATCTTTTCCTACGTCGTTTTGCGCCTATGTGCAAACATCGTCGACCGCGTTCATTCGTCTTCCGCGTCGTCGTCGCGCCTCACCTCATTGCCCGCGCGTCCTCCTCCTCCCCGTCTCACTTATTCGGCGGCGCGGGCAACGCCGCGGCCGCGCCGCCCGCAGTCCCCGCGGTCAGCTGCGCGAGCGGGTTCTCCTCCGTCGGGTTCGCGACTTTCCTGAACTCCGTGAGCACCGGGTATATGTTCTCGAACGCCTGGTAGATGTCCTCGCGCTTCTTCCCACCCGTGAGGACGATCTTCCCGCTGACGAAAATCAAGAGCACAATCTTAGGGACGACCATGCGGTATATCAGACCCGGGAACAGCTCCGGTTCGTACTGCGCGAAGTGCCCGTGCGACCACGCGAGGCCTTCGAGGCGAATCGGAAACTTCACGTCGCACGAGCCGACCATGTTTTGAATCTTAAACTCCTGCGTCGTCGACGGGCGAGCGAAGAGAGCGACGGTGAGCGACGGGGTCGTGGAGCGTCTCGGGTACTACGCCGCGCGCGCATCGCATCGCGGAAAGAGTATCACATCGTGTCTGCGCGCGAACGAACCTTAAACTGCGCCGGGAACCCCAGCTTCGAGATGACCTTCGCGTACTTCCTCGCCGCTTCTCTCGCGAGCGCCTCGGTCTTCGCGCCCGTGCACACCATCTTCCCGCTGCTGAATATGAGCGCGGTCGTCTTCGGCGCTCGGATGCGCATGATCGCCGCGGCGAAACGCTGAGATGATTGGGGAGGGGGAATGGAGAGCGCGCGTCGGCGATGGTGCGGGGAGGAGACGTCGCGGCGGGCGCCAATTCAGCGCGCGCGGTTGGTAAATTTAGGGTTTCCTCACCTTCGGGTTGTACTCCACGTTGCGCGCGTGGAAGGCGATCGTCTTCAAGTCGAGCTTGCAGTCCAGGTTAACGGTCGCGACGATGTTCCTGCGGTGGAGGGAGGGGAAATCAGCGTCTTCTCGAGGGCGAGGGAGCCCAGATCGGGCGAGGGAATCTGGTGCCCGTTTTTTCGCGTCACGACGAATTCGCGCGGGCGGGGCGCGTACTGTAGCGTCGGCACGATCCCGGACGGATGCACGTTGAGATCCACCGCTTCCTCCACCGCGGTCGCGGGCGCGGGGACGGTCGCGAGCGCGGCCGCGTTCGCGTCCGCCGCGGGCTGACCCGGCGCGAGCTCGGACGCCATGGCGACGTCGACGACCGAATTCGGGCGGGAGAACGACCCCTCGCTTCGTCGCACGAAGGCTTTCGAACGCCTCTCGCTTCTCGCGCCGTCGACGAGAACGAGCGGGGGAGCCCCGAGTGGGGTGCCCGGGGGGGCGCGAGCTCAGGAGAGGACCCGCAGAAGTCTTCGCGTGTTCCTCCGACCCGATCGATCCACGACCTCGAGCTTCCGGCGACAGAAGGGATGCGAGAGCGCGGACGAATCGTGCGGAGAACGCGAAGACTGTGCGCGGCACAGTGATCGCGTAAGTCGCCCTTTTGAGCATTTTCTAAAGTCTTCCACGACGCGCGCGCCCTCACATACGCGCGCCGCGGACGAGCGAACGCGCCGCTCGTCGACATGACGCTCTTCACGAAGATTACCGGCGAGGTGGACGACGCGAACGTCGAGCTCGACGCGCTGGTGCGTCCGTCTACGCGCCCTGAAAAGCGACGCGCGACGACGCGATCCGTCGTGTCGACACCTCTTGTTAAACGCGCGTCGTTCCTCGTTCTCACGCCCAGATCCCCCGACTCGATCTCGCAGGCGAGCGCGTCCGCGAGCTCCGATTCCGCGCTCGCGCGTCAAGCGCGCGTCGACGCGGTCATCGCGAAGCTCACCGCGGCGAAACCCAGCGTGGATAAGATGCACAAGTCCGCGATGGAGACGGACCCGGACAAGAAGGTGTACGGTGCCGCGATGGCGACGAAAATCGCCGCGCTGCACGCGTCGTTCGCGACGACGTGGAAGAAGTCCGAGACCGTCAAGGCGAGCATCGACCCGGCGGCCGCGGAAGAGACGATCGCGTTAGAGAAAGCGGCGAAAGCGAAAGCGGAGGCGGAGGAGGCGGAGAGGAAGAGGAAAGAAGCCGAGGCGGCGGCGGCGGAGGCGGCGCGCGTCGCCGCGGAAGCCGCCGCGGCGGAGGCGAAACGCAAAGAAGAGGAAGAGAAGCAGCGAGCGATCGAAGAAGAGAAGAAGAAGGTCGAGCAGGCGAAGCTTCAGAAGATCGCGGACGAGAAGGCTGCGAAGGAAGCGGAGGAGGCTTCCAAGGCGGCGGCGGCGAAAGCGAAAGAAGAGGAAGCCGCGGCGGCAAAGAAGAAACGCCAGGAAGAAGCCGCGGAGAAGAAAGCCGCGCTCGTCGCGCGCGTCGCCGCCGCGACGACGTCGCCGTCCCCGAGCACTCCCGCGGCCGCGGCGGCGCCGTCCCCGCAGCCGTCCCCGTCGTCGTGGGGAAACGTTCGGCACATCGCCGGCGGCGCGACAGAACTCAGGGCGACGCTCGAGGAGGCGTCCGCCGCGGACGCGTTGTGCGTCGTGGACTGGTCGATGACGACCTGCGGGCCGTGCCAGCGCGTGAAGCCGATGTACGAGCAGATGGCGCGGTCGTGCGCTAACGCGCTGTTCGTCGGGATCGACGTGCAGGCGTCGAGCGCGAACGCGGACCTCGCGAGGAAGGCGGCGGTGACCGCGTTTCCGACGTTTCATCTGTATAAAAAAATGCAGAGAGTCGCGGAGATGCGAGGCGCGGACGTCCCCCGCCTGGCGCAGCTCATCGCGACGCACGGCGGTCCGATCGCGCCCGCCGCCGCTTCCAGCGGCTCTGACGACGAGCCGCTGCCGACGACGGAGGAGATGCAGAGAGACATCGGTAAGGCGCTCGCGACGCTGCGCGGCTCCGTCGCGGAGATGAGCGAATTCATCACCTCGGTGAAGACGCTGCTGACGTTCGTGGGCAACGTCGTGAACCACCCGGGGGACTCCAAGTACGCGCGCGTGCGGACGACGAACGCGACGTTCCAGAGCCGCTTAGGACGGCACCCCGGCGGCGTCGCCGCGATGGAGGCGTTCGGGTTCAAGCGCGTGGACGAGGGCGGACCGGACGACGCGCTCGTGATTTCCCCGCGCGCGGCGGCGCACCCGGCGCTGCCGCAGATGCGCGCGCTGCTCGAGAGCGCGATTCCCGCGGATCAGCGGGATCCCGCGCCGGCGCCGACACCGCCGAGCTTGGGAGGGATGGGCGCGATGGGCGGTTTCGGCGGGCTGGGAGGGATGGGCGCGGGCGCGGGCGCGGGCGCGGGCGGGATGCCGAGCCAGCAGGAGATCATGGAGCAGCTCGCGTCGAACCCCGCGGCGCTGAACTCGTTCTCGTCGATGCTGCGGGCAAACCCGAACATGATTCAGCAGGCCGCGGCGGCGAACCCGGCGATGGCGGCCGCGCTGGCCGCGAACCCGCAGCTCGCGCAGCAGGTGGCGTCCATCGCGTCCAACCCGGAGCAGCTCGCCGCATTGTTGAACGACCCGACCGCGCGCGCGACGATGATGGCGGGCGGGATGGGCGGGCCAGGAGACGCCGGCGGGTTCGGAGGGATGGGGGGGATGCCGCCGATGCCTCCGCCGCCGCCTGATTTCGCGCCGCAAGGGATGACCGAGGACGAGATGCTCGCGGAGGCGCTCCGGCGGTCGATGGAGGAGGAAACCGTGGGCGGCGGCGGCGGCCCCCCCGGAGACGCGGCGGATCCGCCGCCGCCGCCGCCGCCGTAGTCGTCGTGAGCGTTCGCCTTCTTGTACACTAGGGGTTCGTCTCGGCTATTACAAACTCGGAATATGATACCCGCCCCTTCGAGCTACTTCTTCGCCTTCTCCTTCGGCTCGACCTTTGTCCAGCTCGTGTCCCACACGTGCTTCCAGATGTCCTCCTTGAGCTTGTCCGATTTCTCCATCATGTTCTTGTACCGCTGCTCGTTGATCGTGTTCTCGCGCGTGATCTCCTTCCTGTGATGCAAGCACTCGAAGTAGTCCTCGCGCAGGTCGTTGCACTCGCTCGGGTCGTCCGCGGTGGACATGCACTGCGGTGACGGACGGGGGTGAGAGAGCGATCGTCAGAGAAAATTTAGGGTTGGGCGTGAGCGTCGAGCGCGCGCGAGAGAGGACGCACCCTGGAGAAGTTCCTCCACACGGGGGTGCAGCGCCCCTCCGTGCCCTTGGCTCCGAAACCGGACGCCATCTTGTGCACCGAAGCGTGCGCGCCGTGGTATGCGACTTCCGCGACCCTTCCGCGCGATCGCTTAAAAATCAACCGACCGCGCGCGGCGACCGAAAAAGCCACGACGAAGTTCAAACGTTACACCCACAGGTAGAGAGCGCGTGGGCGGTGGCATGGCGGAAGACGGCGCGCGTCCGCGCGTGAGCCACCCGCCGCGGCCGTCATCGCGCGATAGCTCGAACGGCCCGTGTCGATACGACGACGACGACGACGCGGACGCGCCCGTTCGCCCCATTCGCGACGACGAAGAGAACGCCAGCGAATGGGATCTCGTCTCGAACCGCGTCCTCACCGCGCTCGTGAGCGGCGACGCGAGCAACAGGCACCCGCGCGAGCTCAAGGCGAGGACGCTGCGACGGACCCTCGACGCGTACAAGGACGAGAACGACTCCCTGGGCGAGGCCCTGATGTCCATGAAAGCCGCGCTGCAGGCGGCGAACGAGGAGAAGACGAAAGCGATTAAAGCGCGCGACGTCGCCGTGAGCGCGGGGGAGTCGCTCAGAGAGACCTTGGAGCGAAACGCGGACGCGACCGGCGCGCTCGCGAGGGCGAACGACGAGCTGAAGAGCTTGAAAAAACAGCTCGCGGACGTGGAGCAGCTCGCGTGCGACTTGCGAGACGACCTGCAAGTCGCGGAGAACGCGAGGGATCACTTCGAGAGAAAAGCCGCGGACGCGCTCGCCGCCGTCGCCGCGGCGACGCACGAGAACGAGGCCGCGGCGGAACTTCGAGACCGCGTGCAAGACCTGGAGAGGTACGCGACCGTGCACGCCGCGCAGGCGGGGATCGTCCAAGGCCTCGAGGTTGTCCTCGCGGAAGCTCGCGAAGCCGCCGCGAGCGCCAACGCGGATCGAGAATCTCAGGCGGCGCTGTGGAGGGAACGACTGAAACGCGCGGAGAAGGACCATCTCGCGGAGCTGTCGCGCCTGAGAGCGCGCGTCGCGGACGCGGAGAACGGGTTAGACGCGAAGCGCGCGGAGCTCAAGAACGAGATCGAGCGGCGGCACGCGCTCGAGACGAGGCTCGCGGACGCGTTGAAGCGCGAGCGGCGAACGAAAGCGGATCAACACGGCGCCGCGGAGAGCTTGCGTCTGATGGCTCAGCACGAGCACGTGCTCAGAGAGGCTGCGCGGACGAACGGGGAGACGATCGCACGCATGCGCGACGACGCCGCGACGGCCGCGGCGAGATGCGAGCGCGCGACCGAGCACGTGGCTTTGCTCACGCGCGAGGTCGCGGCGTCGACGGCGCGCGCGGAAGCCGCCGAGGCGGAGGCGGAGGCGGCGAGGGAAGAGGCGAGAAACGCGTGGGCGGGGAGGGTGGGCGTGAGCGGATACGACGCCGCGCGACGCGCGGGACGAGGCGTCGCCGTGGACGCGGACCCGGACGTCCCGCTGCTCGTCGCCGCGGCCGTGAGGGTCGGCGAGAGCAGCCCGAACTCGTTCGCGGCGGGCATGCGCGTCGGCGTCGGCGGCGGCGGCGGCGCGCGCGGCGACGGATCCCCCGCGTCCGAGGCGACGTCGAGCTCGACGTCGTGTTCCCCTCCCGGCGGCGGCGAAGGGTTCGTCCGTGGGCGGTGGATCGAGTCCGTCGGCCCGGAAGTCGCGGAGGAGCTCGTGCACGCGCTCGCGAGGGAGGTTGCGGAGTCGCGGGCGAGGGAGACGGCGCGCGGGGAGGAGCTCCTTCGCGCGCGGGAGTCTCGGAACGACGCGCAGCGGGCTCTGCTCGCGGAGGTGCACCGCGTGCACGAGCTCGAGCGCATGCGCGTGTGCGACGTCAGAGAGCTCCAGGCGGCGGAGCAGCGCGCGAGGAACGCGACCGCGGCGGTGCTCGGGATGAGGGACCAGCTCGCCGGCGTCGTCGGAGAAAAAGCGCGTCGGCGCGGGCTCGGCGACGGCGACGACGGCGGCGGCGACGACGGCGGCGACGACGGCGAGAACGGGCGCGGCGCGGGCGATGGAGGGGAGGCGCTCGGTCCCGGCGTGGATGACGACGCGGACGACGCGCCGACCCTGGGAGACGTGAACGTCGCCGGGGCGCCAGACCCGATGGAGGGGTTCGGTCGCGACCCGCCGCCGCCGTTGCGAAGGCTGTATCGAAGCTCGATCGAGCGTCAGCCGCCGCCGCCGCGACTGCCGGTGTTTTCCGTGTTCTAGACGACAGCGCGTCCTTCATAATACCTTAGCTACGACGTGCGTGTATTAATAACGCGACCATATGAATAAATCACGACGACTCGATCTGCTCGACGATCTCCTCCAGCGTGAGCTCGTCGCCGTGGCTGTACACGTTCCCCCAGCAGTCTTTCCGCATCGGCAGCCCCGTCCTCGTCGTGTGCACCTTGTGCATCACCCACTACGCTAATCCAGCCGGTCGCATCTCGCCGGGTCGAAGCTCGGCTTCAACACCTGATTCGTCGTCCGGCGGGTGGCCGTGGAACGTGACCCTTCGTCCTTCCCTTCCTCGTTCCTCGTGCCAGAGCGCGCCGGCGTCCTCGACGTTCGGTTCCGACGTGGGCGGTTTCGAGTATATCGGTTGCGCGGAGGTGTCGCAGCCCGCGCGATGTCTTTCCGCGTACGCCGCGCGGGGCCCCGGCGCGCGCGTTTCGCTGAAGCGCGAGATGCTCGCGCTCACGGGAGGGTACACGTCCAAGTCCTTCGCGGCCGCCTGCGTCGTTCAGTGGAGGGGTCGACGGACGGATTAGATCTCGAGCGATTTCGCGCGACGAGCGATAGCTCTCGGCGAGGATTGGGAAACGCGCGCACCTCGAGTTCGTCCGCGGTGAGTTCGTGCCCTTGTCTCGTCCGCGACCGCACGGGGAGAACATCGCGCGCGCCGAACGTCATGTCATTCACGCCGAACGCCATAGCTCGCGTATCGTCGTGTCGCGCCGCGAGAGGAATGCGCGTGTTTCTCGGAAGGGAAGTCCCGTTACCCGTTTTGGGAATGGATTTTCTTGTTCAAGTCTTTCTGCTAGCTAGCTGCTACCTGCACGCGTGCTCGTCACGCCCCACGCTTCACCGCGAACCATCGCTCTACGTTATCGTCCGTGCACTTTCCAAAGGTACTGATCTGATTGGCGATTCTCGCGATCGCCCGCTCCGACGGGTTTTGGACGCCCGCCTTGAAGAGCTCGTTCAGACGCTCGAGCTGCGCCGCGGTCGGCTCCCACTCTTCAGAGTCTTCGTCCGACGTCGTCTCGTCCTCGCCGTCGTCGTCGTAATGGATCAGCTTACTCCGCGGTCTCCCTCTCGGCGACACGACCAACCGCGACAGTTCCTCGTGCGACAGGTCCTCCTTGTCGCCGTCTTCGTACTTCACAAAGTACGGCAGCTTCTGGTCTTTGTCGTCCACCTCCCGCACGACCCCCTTGAACCACTCGCCGTCGAACATTTTTCGAATCTTCGTGCCGACGGGGAAGTAATCCGTCCGCGCCGCGTTTTTCCGCGGCGCGTACTTCCTCGCCGGCGGGGTCGCGCGGGATACGACCCGTTTGGGGCGGTCAACCTCGCGCGGGGCGTCGTTCTCTTCCTCCCTGCGACGCTTCCCGTCGCCCGCCCGCGTGGGCGCTTTCTCCGCCGAACGCTTCTTCGAAGGCTGCTCCCGGCGCTCGCGCAGCGGCGGCGGAGACGGCTCTCGAGACGGTTCCTTCGCCTTCTCCTTCGCCTTCTCCTTCTCCGCGTCGAGCTCGGACTTGAGATTCGCCTCGAACTCTTTCACTTTCTCTTTCACTCTCGCGTCCACCGCCGCCGTGAGCTTCGCCTCCATCTCTGTCTGCATCTCTGTCACCCTCGCCTCGATCGTCTTCGCGATGACGTCCTCCGCGGCGGGCGCGGAAGACGGAGGGGTCGCGACGCGCGGTTCGCCGACGCGCACTCTTTCCTCGCGTAAGATGCGCTCCACGTCCGCGACGTCGCGCGCGACGACGTCCCCGGTCGGGGACACCGCGACGACGCGCGCGATGGCTTTCCACCCGACCGCGCCCATCGTGTCGAGCCGCGCCTGCGCTCTCTGAATCATCGCCGCGGTCACGATCTCCGCGTCCCCCGCGCCGTCGTCGTCGTCGTCGTCGTCGTCGTTCGCGCGCGCGACGGCAACGGGGCGCGGACCCACCTCGACGTTCGTCGGACTTTCCTCGACGTTCATCGGCGGCGCGAGATCGGGATCGGGTTCGGCGGCGTCGTTCACGTTCGCTTCTCGTTCCCGCTCTGCCAACTCCTTCTTGTAGTATCGCAAGAACTTCTTCACCAAGTCGAAGTTCTCGTGGTTACCGGTGTCCAACCCCATGCTCTGAACGATGAAATATGGCAGTGCCTTGCCCTGCGGCTCGAGCTCGGCGATGGCTGTCTTGAACTTCGCCCACACCCGTGCCTCTATCTTATATACCTTCTTATATATCTTTCCGAAGCCCTTCTCCTCGTCGAGCTGCTTCACGCAGCCCCTCACCGTCTCAAGGCAGTGTGCATTCTCAGTGTCCAACCCCAACCTCTCTGCGATGAAGTAGGGCACCGCCTTGCCCTCCCGCTCGAGCGCGGCGAACGCGCCCTTGAACTCCGCCCACGCCTCTTCCGCGCTCGTCATGACCGCCGCTCCCGCGAGAAGGGGCGCACCGAACTCGCGCTCGTTCAAGCGCACCGCGAGCTCCGCGGCCAAACATGAGTCGCTACCTTTGTACGACATCTCGACGCGATCTCGAGATCCTCCGCGCGCGTCCCGCCCTCGTGCGCCCGCGAATGGCGCGCGACTACTCGGAGGAGACGAACAGAATTTCAGATCGCCCGAGACTAGTCATGAGAGGTACGAACCCCGAGAGTGGGCACCACTCCGAGACGCGCCTCGGCGTCGTCGTCATGACCGCCGCTCCCGCGAGCGCGCGCGACCCCGCGCTCGCGACCGGGTCCGGGTCGCTGTACAACCATCTCATGATGTTCGCGTGGCTCGGCGTCGTCCACGCCGTCGTCGCGCTCGTCGCGGTCGCGTGTTACTTCCTCCCGCATCCGGTGGCGACGTGCGCGATCGCGCTCGTCGCGCTCGCAGCGCTGACGCCGGTGACCACGCCGCACCCGGCGTGGGGGCTCGCGATCGCGCGCGCGATCACGAAGGCTGCGGTGAGGTACTTCCCCCTCACGATGGAGTGGGAGGACGAGCGCGCGTACTTGGACGCCGCGGCGAAGGGCGTCCCCGCGGTGATCGGCCTGGAACCGCACAGCGTCCTGCCGCTGTCCATCGTCGCGTTCGGGAACTACTTCTTCTTCACCGAGAGCACGCCCGAGTGCGTGCGGAACTCGAGGGCGCTCGCGACCGGGACGATCTTCGTGATTCCCGTCCTGAAGCACCTGTGGTCGTGGCTCGGCATGGACGCGATATCGCGGCGAGCGATGAAAACGCTGCTCGACGATGGACGCTCGGTGCTCATCATCCCCGGCGGCGTCGCGGAGTGCCTCCAGATGCGCCCCGGGGTGGAGACGATCTACTTGAAGAAGCGCTTCGGATTCGTCAAGCTCGCGATCCAAACCGGCGCGTCGCTCGTGCCCGCGTTCACGTTCGGGCAGACGCGGTCATACTCGTACTGGCGCCTGGGGCCGCCGCTCGTGCCGCACGTCGTCGCGGAGGTCTTCGCGCGCGCGTGCAGGGTGGCGCCGATGGTGTTCTGGGGGAAGTGGGGGTCGCCGATACCGAACATGGTACCGATGCACACCGTGGTCGGGAAGCCGATACCGGTGAAGAAACAATCCGAGCCGTCGAACGAGTACGTCCAGGAGAAGCTGAACGAGTTCGTCGCGGCGATGGAATCTTTGTACGCGCGGCATAAGGGGAAGCACGGGTACGCGGAATCCACGCTCGTCGTCCTGTGAGCGACGCGGACGCGTACTGTATCATAGGCGGGTGTTGGGGGACGAGAGGGGATGCGATAGCGAGTTGATTAACGACGAACGAAACGAACGCGCGTGAAACGCGCTCGAGAACCGCGCGCGCTCGCGTCGGGGGCATTAAATTTCCGCCCACACGATCAAATCGATCGTGGAGTTTACGATAAAAAATATTGAAAGAGGATTTTCATCGCAAGAGCCGATCAAGCTAAACTCGTGAAAAACCGCCTTCAAAAAGCGCGATCGAGATGCTCGCTCGCTCGCTCGCGCACACCTCGCCGCGCGCGAGCGTCATCATGCCTCAGACGCTCCGCGCTCCCGTCACCGCCGCGGCGCGCGCGCGTGCGCCGGATGCGACACTCCGTAGATCGCGCGTGACCCCCCTCCGCGCGAACGCTCGCGCGGCGAAGCGACGCGTCCTCGTCATCTTCGCCGCCGCGTCGTCCGCGCCGATCGTCGCCGCCGCGTCAGGGGACGCGAAGACGAACGTCCTCGTCGTCGGCGGCGGCGGTCGCGAGCACTCGCTGTGCTGGCGTCTGAGGCAGTCCCCGACGTGCGGAAACCTGTTCTGCACCCCGGGGAACGCCGGGATCGCGAGCGAGGACGGCGTCGAGGTCGTTCGCGTGAACGAGTCCGATCACGCCGCGGTCGTGAAGTTCTGCGAGGAGAAGGGCGTCGGCCTGGTCGTCGTCGGCCCGGAGGCGCCGCTCGTGGACGGCCTCGCGGACTCGCTCGCGGCGGCAAAGATCCCGTGCTTCGGCCCGTCCAAGTCCGCGGCGCGTCTGGAGGGATCGAAGGGCTTCCTCAAGGACCTCCTCAAGAAGTACGACATCCCCACGGCGAAGTACGAACGCTTCACGGACCCGGAGAAGGCCAAGGCGTACATCAAGAGCGAGGGCGCGCCGATCGTCGTGAAGACGGACGGCCTCGCCGCGGGGAAGGGCGTCATCGTCGCCATGGACCTCGACACCGCGCTCGCGGCGGTGGACGACATGATGCTCAACGCCGCGTTCGGCGCCGCCGGGGACGAGATCGTCGTCGAGGAGTTTCTCACCGGCGAGGAGGCGAGCTTCTTCGCGGTCGTCGGCGGCGGCGTCGCGGTCCCGCTCGTGGGCGCGCAGGATCACAAGCGCGTCGGCGAGGGCGACACCGGGCTGAACACCGGCGGGATGGGCGCGTACTCTCCCGCGCCCGTGCTCACGCCGGAGATGGAGGCGAAGGTGATGAAGACCATCGTGCAGCCCACCGTGGACGGGATGGCCGCGGAGGGGTGCCCGTTCACGGGCGTCATCTTCGCGGGGCTGATGATCGAAGGCGACGACGTGAAGCTTCTCGAGCACAACGTGCGGTTCGGCGACCCGGAGTGCCAGTGCCTCATGGTGCGCATGAAATCCGACCTCGTCGAACTGTTATCGCGCGCGGCGACGGGCGCGTTGGACGGCTCGGAGAAGCTCGAGTGGAGCGACGACGTCGCGATGAACGTCGTCGTCGCCGCGAACGGGTACCCCGGGTCGTACGCCAAGGGCGAGGTCATCGAAGGCCTCGACGACGCGGACGCGCTGCCGGGGGTGAAGGTGTTCCACGCCGGCACCGCTTCGAACGCGGACGGGGAGATCGTCAGCGCGGGCGGGAGGGTGCTCGGCGTCGTCGCCGTCGGGGACGACATCGCCGAGGCGGCGAAGCGCGCGTACGACGGCGTGGACGCGATCGTGTGGCCGGGCGGGTTCGTGCGACGGGACATCGGGTGGCGCGCGATCGCGCGCGACGAGAAGAAGAAGTGAGCTACGCGGTTCTCTAATATTAAACTACGGTCGCGGTCTATTTTGAGTTTCTCTCGCGTCGAACGCGTTCAAAAGGCTCGCCCTCGTCGCCGCCAGCGCGGCGCGCGTCTCCTCCGCCGCGCGCAACGCCGCCGCGGGATCGTTCGCGTAGCTCTTCGTGACGTGCGCGTCGCGCGTCGCGTCGAAGAAAACCGCGGCGTCGTCCGTCGCCCCACGCGCGGGCGCCTCCGGAGGCAGCACGCCGACCGGCCGCGGCTCTTCGACCCACCCCCCCTCCCCCGCGACGGAGGCCTTCGCGCTTCTCAGCACGGAGAGCAGCGCTTCCTCGCGAGCGGCGGCGTCGACGACGTCCCTCGCGCGCTCTTCCGCCTCTCTCACCGCGGCGTCGCACCTCGCCTCCGCGGCGTCGCACCTAGACTTCGCCTCTCTCGCGACGGCGTCGCGTCGAGCTTCCGCGTCCGCTGCGGCGTCTTTCGCCGCGGCGGCTTCCGCGGCGGCGACTTCCGCCGCCGTCTTCAACTTCGACGCCAACGCTTCCGCGGCGTTCGCTCGGCGTTCGTTCTTATTCGCGCGCATCGCGGACGCGTCCGCGTTCGATTCCGCGATGTGCGCGCGCGCGATCGATTTCACGGCTTCCTCGTCCGCGGAAGCCGCGCGTTCCTCCGCGGCGAGCTTATCCGCCTTGGCCGCCTGAAACGCGGTTCGCAACGCGTTGCACTCCGTCCGCGCGGTGATCATCTCCGCCTTCGCGATGCTCGCCTCGGTCGTCGCCTCCGTCGCTTTCGCTTCCGCGGTTTCCGCGCGCGCGTTCGCGGCCGCGGCGGCGACCGAAGCGGCGTTGTTCTCCTCCAGCGCGAGCTTCAGCTCCGCCTCCAACTTTCGCTCTCGCGCGTGAAGTTTCTCCTGCTCGAGCCCGGCGGCTTTCCTCGCCGCCGCGGTCGCGTCTCGAAGCGCGCCCGCTTTCGCCTCCTCCGCGAGCTTCGCGCCTTCCACGCCCGCGGCTTCGCTGATCTCGAGCTCGGCTTCGAGGCGCGCGGCGCGTTCTTGCGCCTCGCGGAGCCTCTCCTTCAGATACTTGATCGCCTCGTTCTCCGCGTCTCGGTCCTCCGCCTCGAAGAGCGCCTTCTCCGCGGATTCCGCGCGCGCGGCCGCGTCCGTCGCCGCCGCCGCGGAGGCGTCCGCGGCGCGGCGCGCAGCCTCCGCGTCCGCGGCGCTCTCCGCCGCTCTCGCGTCCGCCGCCGCGAGCTCGGCTTCGAGTTCGTCGATTCGCGCGGCGGCGACGGACGCGGCGACGGCGGCGGAGGCGGCGTCCGACGCCGCCGTCTGCCTCACCGCCGCGAGCTCGTCCGCGACGCTCTCCGCAGCCTGAAGCCTGCGTTCGAGCTCGCCGGAACATTCCTCGACCGCGTTGAGCGCGTTCTCCATCTCGCCCGCGTACGCGCGGTCCTTCCCCGCGGTTTCCTTCGCGTTCGAGGCAGCCTCTGACGCGATCGTGGCGGCGTTTTCCGCGGCGAACAGCTTCGCGGCGAACTCCCTCGTCTTCTCGTCGAGTTCGTCTTCCGCCTTCTCAGCGCGCGTCTCCGCCGCGGCCGCGCGAGCGTTCGCCTCCGCGGCGACGGCTTCGTGTCTCTCCGCCGCGTCCGCGGCGCGTCTCGCGTTCTCTCGCGAGTTTTCAATCGCGCGAACCAAGTCGTTCACGCGCGCCTCTAACTCCCTCCGTCGAGACTCGAACTCGCGCTCTCTGAGCCGCACCGTCTCGTCCGATTGCATCCGCGTCTCGCGCGTTCGCGCCTCCCACTCCATCTCCACCGCGCGCGCTTTCTCCTTCGCGAGTATCTCCGCCGCCTGCGCGGTGGCGACGACGCGCGCGAGTTCCCGCGCCGCGTTCGACGCCGCCGCCTCCGCGGCCGCGATCCTCGCGCGCATGTCCCCTTCCCTCTCCCCCGCGGTCTCGAGCGCGCGCGCGAGCGCGCCGAGGGCCTTATCCCCGCCCGGTCGTTGGTTCACGAACCCGGGACCGGCGCCGATCGGACCGCCCGGAGTTATCGCGTCGACGTCGAACGTCACCCCGGCGGATGTTTTCATCGCCGCGACGTCCGCCATCATCCGCGTCAGAACCTCCTCTTTCGCTCTGATCTCCGCGCGCGCGTCCTCCTCCCGCTTCGCCGCGGCCGCGACGTCCGCTCTGAGCGCGGACTCGCGTCGCGCGAGGTCGTCTCGCAGCGCGTCCCTCGACGCGAACTCGCCGGCGGCTTCGGACGCCGTCGTCGCCGCCGCCGCCGCCTCCGCGCGCGCGAGTCGCTCTTCCAGGTCCGCGCGCTCCTCCTTGAGGGACACGATCTCGTCCGAGGCTGCCTCGCGCGCCGCCTCCGCGGCCGCGGTCGCGCGCGCGGCGTCGTCCGCTTTCGCCTTCGCGCTCGTCTCCGCGTCTTTCGCCGCTCGAAGGCGCTCGCGGAGCTCGTCGAGCAACTCCGACGCGTCCTTCGCGTCCTCGAGGACGCGCCGGCCCGCGGCTTTCCTCGCCGCCTCCGCGAGCTGCTTCCCGAGCGCGGCCTCGCGCTCCTCCGAGGCCGCGAGCCGCGAGCGCAGGTCCCTCACCTCGATCTCGAGCGCGGCGAGGCGCGTGCTGGACGCGGCCTCCGCGCGCGCGGCGGGCTCTCGGTCGGCATCGGCGTCGTCGGTGGTCTCCGCGTCTGCTTCTAGGTGCGGTCGCAGCCGCGCGACGAGCTCGACTTTGAGCCCGGTCGTCGGCAGCCCGCGCTTCTTCAGCTCCGCCTTGAGCTCGCCCACTTTCAGAGCGTCGACGTCCATCGTTCCCGGCGGGCGGCGCCGCGCCGCGCGAGACGGTGTGTCGCTCATCGCGTTGTCAAATCTCAAACGGAAAGTCCAAGAAGTCGTCCGCTAAATTTTCGAACCGCACAACCGGCAGCGCGGTCAGCCGCCGCCATGGGGCATAGCGCCGCGGTCGACGTCGACGATCTCATCAACGGCAAGGGGGAATGGCGAAACATTCAGGTGCGCCCGTGCACGCGCGACGCTCGGACGTCCTCACCTCGCGACGCCCGCGGAGGAATTTGGATTCGCGTCTCGCCCTCCTCGAACGAAACCACCAAACGACGCCGTCGCGCCGACTCCCGTCGCCGACTCCCGTCGCTCACCGCCGCTCCCCCTTCTGCGCGACCAGGATATCGTCCGCGTGACGTTCAAGGCGTCCATCGACGTCATACGCGCGCAAGGGGAGAAGATCGAAGCGCTCCAGCAGAAGGTCGAAGCGCTCGAGCGCGCGGTGAACGACCGCGCGCGAACCGAGGACGTGAAAGCCGCGCTCGACAAGGTCAGAAGCTTCGAGGATAACCCGCTGCTGTCCGCGTCGTCGTTCGACCAAATGAACGTCGAGATCGACGCCGCGGTTCGACGACGCGTGGACGCGGCGAACCTGGCGACGCGAGGGGAGACGCAAGCGCTCGCGGCGGCGTTGGACCGCGCGAACGAGGATTGGCGCGCCGAGCTCGCGACGGCGACGAAACGTTTGAACTCGCTCGCGATCAACGGCGCGGGGGGGATGGGGACGCGCGAGGACGAGCTCGAGAGGACGTACGCGACGAAGAGCGAGCTCGCGCTGAAGTCGGACATGAAGGACGTGTGCGCGCTGTTGGACGTGAAGGTTGGCGTCGACGACGTGAACCGCGCGCTCGCGGAGGTTTCGAGAGAGTTGGAGGGGAAGGCGAGCCTGGGCGCGCTGGAGGCGAGCATTCGCGAGCAGGGGATCATAAACGCCGGGCTCGCCGCGGAGAGGAGCGTCGGGCGGTGGATATGGAAGAGCGGGAACGTCAAAGCCGGGAACGGCGTGCCGTGGAACGTCCAGAGCGTGAACACGGATCCAGAAAACTTCGTGTGGGAAAAAAATTGCGTCTCGATCGTCGCCAACGCGCCGGGGCTGTACGAGGTGACGTTCGGATTTTTCGTCCGCAAGAAGCCGGCGATCCAGTTGTTAGTAAACGGCGAGCCCGTCATGGCGGCGGTGAACAGCGCGTCGTACGTGTTACATCACAGCAGCGGGCGGCTCACGAGCGTCGGACGGCACCCGGCGGGGAACGTCACGGGATTGACGCTGGTGGACTTTCTCGCGCTGCCTCCCAAGGCGAGGATCGCGGTGACGTACAACGGCGAGAGCGGCGGCGAGGGGTTCATATCGTTGAAGAAGTTGTGACGGATTAGATAGCTTCGAGTCTCGTTCGTCACGAACGGTCGCTCGTATTACTGCGTGAAAATCGTACCTCGATCACCAGCACGCACCAGACTGCGAGAAAACGAGCGCCCCGATGAAAATTTACGGTCACAACGTCGGGCGCGATGGAGGCTCGCCTCGCCGCGATCGCCGCGGAGGGGGGGGACCAGAAGGAGAAGACGCAGAAGTACCAGACCGTCCTCACCGAATCGCTCTCCAACGGCGGCGACGTCGAGGGTCTCAAGCAGATGGTCGTCCACATGCTCTCGGACGTGGTGCCTCTCGTGACGTCGCGGCAGATCTTGAGCACGCTGTGCTCGGAAGCGAAGAGCCTGCCCGCGGCGCAGCACAAAGACGTCGCGGAGTTCGCGCTCGAGAAGATCACCCCGAGAGTCGTGTCGTTCGAGGAGCAAGTCAGCGTCCTTCGCGAGGGCCTCGCGAAGCTGTTGAAGGACGACGGAAAAGCGAGCGAAGCGGCGTCGATGCTCGCTGGGATCGACTTAGACAGCGGGATCAGGAACCTCTCGGACGAGTACAAGCTCAGGATGTGCGTGGACATCGCGATGCTGTACCTGGAAGACGACGACGCGACGAACGCGGACGCGTTCATAAAGAAGGCGTCGTTCCTCCTCGGCGCGTGTAAGGTGCGTCTCGGGCGCACCGCGCTCTCGAACGAATCCACCCGCGGCGTTTTCGCGACTCGACGACGACCGATGATTATACCAGCACTTAACCACACTGAGGGTCACGGCCCTCACCTCGCTGTCGAACCCTCGCGTCGCGGGCTATCGGGTTACTCCGAGACACGCCGCGCGACGGAGGCTGGCGAACCGAGCGGTTAAGAGACGCGAGGCTTATAACTGGCTAGAATGAGGTCGCCGTCGAAAATGTTCGACCTAACAACGCGCGCCGCTCTCACATCTCGCTCGTCCACTCACTCTGCGACGATCCCTTGACATTCACAGGAAGGAGAAGCTTTGGAGCTTCAGTACAAGTCGTGCTACGCGAGAATCTTAGACGCGAAGATGAAGTTCACGGAGGCGTCGTTGCGGTATTACGAGCTCTCGCAAACGGAGCTCGGGAGGGATCTAGGAGACGGCAAGGTCGTCACGGAGTCCGACCTCGCGGCGTCGCTGACGAGCGCGATCATCGCGTGCATCCTCGCCGCGGCGGGACCGCAACGAGCCCGCGTCCTCGCGACGCTGTACAAAGACGATCGCTGCGCGAAGCTGCCGATATACCCGGTGTTCGAGAAGGTGTACCTCGAGCGGATCCTCCGCGCGGACGAGGCGGCGAGCTTCGCGAGCACGCTCCGGTCGCATCATCTCACCGTCGGCGAGGACGGGCTGACCGTCGTGACGCGCGCGATCAGCGAACATAATCTGCTGAGCGCGAGCAAGCTGTACAACAACATCAAGATCGATGAGCTCGGGACGCTGCTCGGGTTACCCCCCGACCGCGCGGAGCGCACCGCCGCGAGGATGATCGGCGAGGAACGCATGGCCGGGTCGATCGATCAAGTCCACGGGTTCATCGACTTCCAGGATCCGAGCGACGGGGACGTGATCAACGAGAAGTGGGACGCGCAGATCACGAGCGTGTGCACGCAAGTGAACGACATCGTGGATATGATGGAGAACAAAGGGATCCCGATCAGGTTGTGAAGCGATCACGATTTCGACGCCCGACGACGACGGCGAAATAGGACAGACTACGATTAGCGAATAAGGTTACGACGTCACCTACCTAGCACGAACGCGACTCACTCGATCTGCCAGTCGATGGGCACGCCGCCTTTCTTCTCGATGTACGCGTTCGCCTGCGAGAAGTGCTTGCACCCGTAGAACCCTCTGTGCGCGCTCAGACCGCTCGGATGCGGGCACTTCAACACGAGGTGATTCCCGTCCTTCGCGATGAGCCGCTCCTTCTCTTGCGCGTTCTTCCCCCACAGCATGAACACCAGGTTCGTCTGCTTCTTCGACAGCGACCGGATCGCCGCGTCCGTGAACACCTCCCAACCTTTCTTGCTGTGCGAGTTCGCCTGGTGCGCGCGAACCGTCAGCGACGCGTTGAGCATCAGCACGCCTTGCGTCGCCCACTTGTCCAAGTCCCCGTGCGTCGGTTTCTTGCACCCCAAGTCGTCCCCGAGCTCTTTGTAAATATTACTCAGGCTCGACGGAACCTTGATCCCCTTCGGTACGGAGAAGCTCAGCCCCATCGCTTGACCGTCGTCGTGGTACGGGTCTTGCCCGAGGATGACCACCTTCACGTTCGCCGTCGCGCACGAGTTGAAGGCTCGGAACACGTTCTTCGTCGCCGGGAACACCTTAGCGCCGGAGCTCCACTCGCGCTTCAGGAAGGTCTTCAGGTTCCCGAAGTACTCCTTCTTGAACTCCGGCTCTAAGATCTCCCTCCAGGTGCTCTCGACGAGGAGGTCCTCGATGTTCGGCGCGACGCCGTTCGCGGCGGCGACTTCCGCTATTTTCGTCGCCTCCCTCTGCGCAGCCTTGCTTCGCGCGAGCTGCTTGTTCAGCTCGACGCGCTCACGCTGCGCGTCCGTCAACGTCGAGCCTCCTTCCTTCGCGTCGGCGCCCGCGTCCGCGTTGACGACGTTCGACGGTCGCAGCGGCGCGATCGCGTCTTCTGTCGTTTCGTCGGCGTCATCTTTCTTCGTTTTTTTCGCCGCGGGGGTGAAGAACGAGCGGATGCTGCCGCGCTTCTCCGCCATCGCGGACGGAAGACGCGGACGCGGGGCGCGGGGTGAGGGCGCGAACGAGGGCGCGCGCGTGAAACAGGCGTGCGTAAGTGCCGCGCGCAGACGCATGTGCGAGGAAACGATCCGCGTCGGCACGATCGGGCTCGTCCCGCGGGCGGATTTTCTGTTCGCGCGATCGAAATTTTAAATCGAGACGTTGGACGAGCCGACAGCTTCCTCGCTTCGTCTCGCCCGCACAAGCCTCCGCGCACCGCACGCGAGCGAGGGCGGTCGACGCGGGCATCGTCCACGCTTCGGGCGCGCGAGAGCGAATCGACGGATACACGTCCTCCGCGCGGGCGACGTCGGACGCGTCGCACGACGCCGCGAGGGAAACGGCGCTCTTCGAATTCGTCGTCATCGCTTCGCTCGCTTTTTTAAAGCCGCCCCTCTGAGATTCATTCGCGGGGTCGACGGCCGCGCACGATGGCGCTCTCGGACCGCCAGTTCAAGCGCAAAGTGTTCGATGAGCTCAAGAACACGGGCACGATCGATGGGATCAAAGGCTCCCTGCGCTCGCGCCTCGTCGGCGTCCTGCAGAGGAAAGACCCGAGCGTGTTCGACGGCAGCGGCCCGTCCCCGGGGTCGCAAAATCTGTGGCAGCGCGCGGCGAACAGCCTGTACGTGGAGTACCTCAACCACCAAAACTACGGGTACGCGCTGTCCGTGTTCCAGCCCGAGTGCGGGCTGACGGACCAGCAGGTGATGTCCCGAGACGAGATCTCGAGGGTGCTGTGCCTCGAGCGCCCGTCGAGTCTGTCGCAGCACCTCCTGCGCCCCGACGTCGGCGCGAGAAACGCGGACGGCGCCCCCGCGCCGCCGTCGCCGCTGCTCCTGAACATCTTACAAGCGATCGCGGAGGTCGGCGCGTCGAGCGCGAGGAGAGAGACGCCGACGCAGACGGACGACATCTCCGGCGGTGCGAGCTCGCTGGCGTTGAGACTCGCGCAGATTGACGAGCAGCACGAGCGCGCCGTCGCGACAGAACGCCTGGCGCCGCTGCGCGACGCGGAGGAGCGAATGGCGTCGTTTCAAAAGGAGTGCGAGAGCAGGATGCGCGCGGAGATGCTCGAGCACGTCCGGCGCGTTCGCGAGCACGAGGTGACGCAAGCGCGGCTGGAGGAAGCGTCGAAGCACCGGAGGAATCTCGCGGAAGCGAGGGAGGACCTCGAACGCGTGCATTCGGACCGGCTTCAGAAGTTACGCGCGCGCGAGGAGGCGCAGATCGAGCGCGTCCGAGCCGCGGAGGCGGCGCTGGAGCGCGCGGCGTACGAGCACCGGCAACGCCTCGCGGCGGAGCACGACACCCTTCGCGGGGAAAAGGAGGCGTTCCAGCGCGAGCAGATGGGCAGGGCGATGCTGCGCGCGAGAGAGGAGGAAGCCGCGGCGCGAAGAGAAGCGGAGTTGAACGCCAAGGAGATGTCCTGGCAGTCGCGCGACTTGCACGCCACGGAGGAGGCCCAGCGCCGCGCGGTCGCGAAGACTCGCGAGGCGGAGCGCGACATCGAGAAACGACGAGAAGAGCTCCACGCGGAGATCGAGGCTGTTCGACGCGAGCGCGCGACGCTCGAGAAGGACAAAGCCGCCGCGCTCTCCGTCGTCCTCAGCGGCGGCAAGGGCGACGCCGCGACGGACATCCTCGTGATGCAGATCGAGGACCTGCGAGTGCAGCTGGACAAAGCGAACGCGGCGCTCGCGAAGCGTGGGGAGGCGACGATGTCGCCCGAGGCGCCGCAGTTGATGCTGGACGACGGGAGGGAGAAAAAAATCGAAAAGAAGTACGCCAAGACGGTGGCGGCGTTGCACCGCGCCGAGGCGGACGCGGAGACCGCGCGCGAGGAGGTGATCCCCCTGAGAGTGGAGATCGAACGCATCGAGTACGAGAGAAAGGAAGAGCGCAGGGAACGCGGGGAAGCGCTCGCGATGGCGGAGGCGTTCAAAGTGCGCGCGGAGGTGGCGGAGAAACGCGTCGACGACGCGGTGAAACGCGCGAAGGACGCGTGGGCCACCGTCGAGAGCACGAAGAAATTCATGCGCGAACTCATGGACGAAGAGGTCAAGAAGCGCATCTACCAGGAGCAGCGCGCGAACGCGCTTCGCGCCGCGGCGGAGATCCCCGGGGTGACGCCGGAGCAGCTCGGGTTACAGCGCGGCCTCATCGACGGCGCGAACGCGCTCGTGGACGAGAACGGGGAGTACGTCTCGCACAACACCGCGGTGAATCTGATGATGAAAGAGCTCGAGGGGCAGCACCAGACGCAGAAGGAAGCGCTCGCGGCGTACGAGCGCAAACTCATGTACGAGAGGCAGATCGAGGAAGCGACCGCGAGGATGGACGCGGCGAAGCTCGCGGCGAACAAGATGAGGGACGAGGCTTCGAAGAAGGCGCAGATCGAACGCGCGGTGTTGGAAGCGGAGATCACGGCGAGGCTGGCGATGGAGGAAGCGGCGAAGGTATCGGGCGAGTCGTACGCGGACGCGTACGCGGACGACACGTTCGAGGCCGCGGACGAGGAAGTCGCGGCCGTGGCGATCGACGCGCCGGCGGTGACCGCGTCGCCGCCGAAGTCGCCGAAGTCGCCGACGTCACGCCCGAAGTCGCCCGTGGGGGCGAAGAGTCCGAAGAAGACGTCTCCGCGGGTTTCGGGGGAGATTGAGGAGGTGTACGAGGAGGACTTCGTCCCGGACGAACTAGAAGACGAGACGGGGGACGACGTGTTTTAATTCGTAAACGACGTCTACGCGAAAGCGCTGCTAGCTAGTCTATCCGCGCGCTCACTCGCCGCCGGACTCCGAGTCTGAAGAGTCCGACTCTGAAGTGTCTGCCTCGTCGTCGCGGGGCTTTTTCCTCGAGCGTTCTCTGCCGTACCCCGCTTCGAAACACGACCCCAACCACCCTTTCTCCCCGTGAAACCCGCGCTCTTCCGCGGCTTCCTCCCCCCCTCCGCCGCATCCGTTCGGTTCGTCGCCCTCTCCGAGCATGCGATCGAACACCCTGCCGGAGATGACGCACATCTCGGTCATGCCGTCGTGGTCCACGACACGTTCGCGGCAGCTGTCGTCGCCGCACACGTGCGCCCTTCCCGTGCGCTCGCACACGAATATGTCCGACCCGAACCGCGTGTACGAGCACCCGGTCGCGACGCTGCACCGGTGCTTGGACTTCGCGTCCAAACCGTCCCCGAGGCCTTTCGACGCGCGCCAACGCGAGACGACTTCGACGTCCGTCAGCAGTCCCGCGGCGTCCCTCCGCGCCGTCGCCGCGTCGGCGCTCGGCGCGGGCGCCGCGAGCGAGCGCTTCGCCGCCTGCATCTGCGCGTACAGGTGCTTCTGCGACGGCGGCGCGTTCGCGACCGCTTGTCGCAGCTCCCTCGCGTCGTCGACGAAGTACAGCGCGCGCCAGCTGTGCGCTCGGCGTTGCTCCTTGGGCTGTCCGAAGCGCGCGGCGTACGATCTTCGCCAGAGCCTGTCGTCCTGAGCGGGCCCTCGCAGGTGTCGGCACGTCGTCGCGACGGACGTGAGGTCCTCGGGGGCGAGGAACGCGAACACGTGCGCGATGATCTCCCTCGGCAGGGACGCGAGGCCCGATCCTCCTCCGGTCGTCGTCTCCGACGCCCTTGCGGCCTTCCTCGCGGGCGCGTCGTCGACGTCTGGGGTCTCTTTCCTTTTTTTGTTATTTCCCGCGAGGGTTGTCTCGTCGTCCGCGCGTCCCGCTTCCACGAGCTCGGCCTCGAGCTCGTCCGCGAAGTCGTCGTCGCTGTCGTTCTCTATCTCGGGGACGAGCGCGTCCACGGGGTGGGCGACCGCGGCCGCCATGATGGTTCGGCTGCGGTCGTTGTGGTCGTTGTGCTCGGGTTGATTATCCGTCACTGATCATAACCGTGACAGAAACGTGACTCTGACTCCAGTCTAAAAGCCCAAACGTAACCTGGGGAGAGGCCACCTGGAGAGGCCCAAATTTCAATTTTTTTCTGCCCCTCGGGGACCGCCGCCAACTGAAGACCAAGAGGATCGTCGCCCGCGCGAGCGCGCCCTTTCTCACGCGCGCGCGACTCACACCGCCGCGCGTTACCGCTCGGACCTCGTCGCGTCGCCGTCGAAGCTCCGGAGAAACCATGACCGCCTCGACTTGCGTGCTCGTGGAGACCGGGGACGAGGATCCGCTCGTCTCCGTCGCGACGCTCGTGGACGGCCTCGTCGGGGACGCCTCGGGCAAGATCGCGAAGGAGTGCGCCGCCCTCCTCGAGGCCGGGAAGTTCGTCGACGCGGTCGGCAAGATCATGGCGCACGGCGCGAAGCTCTTCGCGGACGCGTCCGAGAAAGACCTCGAGGCCTCGGTCCTGATCGTCGGCGGGCTCGCGCAGAGGCTCCCCGCCGCGGACGCCGCCGCGTGCGTAGACGCGCTCGTGCAGGCTGCGCTCGCGAGCACCGAGCGCGGTCCCGCGCGCGCGAACGCGCTGTTCTCGCTGTACAACATGACCACGGACCTCACCGCGCGACTCGCGATCTTGAACAAGATCCTCGCGTACGTCCGCAGCGCGAAGCTCGGGACGCTCGTCGCGCCGCTCGCGAGGCACGTGGAGGACAACTACGCGTCTTGGAATCTCGACCCCGCGGCGACGCGCGCGATGCTCCAGAGCATCTTCTCCATGCTCGCGGAGACGTCCGTGACGACGGACGTGAACGACGCCGCGTCCGCGCGCGTCCTCGATCTCCAGCTCAAGTACCTCGCGACGTACAAGCCCGGGGAGAAGCTCGACGCAACCGCGGAGGACGTCGCGAAGGCGACGGTCGTGTCGTTCGTGCGTTCCAACGACATGCTGTTCAAGTGCGACCTTCTGGGGTACCCCGCGATCAAGGCTCTGAAGGACACCAAGTCCGCGAACGTCCTCGGGTTGCTCGAGACGATGCTCACCGGCGACGGCATGGGCGCGTTCGCGGCGTTCGCCAAGTCAAACGGCGACGTGTTCAAAACCCTATCGGTGGACGAGGCGGAGTGCGCGGGGAAGATGAAGGTGCTCGCGCTGTGCGCGCTCGCGGAGAGCGCGACGGCGGCGTCGTCGTCTGGGGAGGTGACGTACGCGCAGGTCGCGGCCGCGCTGCAGTGCGCGGACGGCGAAGTCGAGGGGTGGATCGTTCGCGCGATCGGCGCGAGGCTGATCGAGGCGAAGATGGATCAGCTGAGGGGCGTCGCCGTCGTGACGCGCGTGACGCACAGAGTGTTCGGCAAGGAGCAGTGGGCGAACCTTCGGGCGCGGCTCGACGTGTGGCGGGAGAACCTGGCGGGCGCGGCGGGCGAGGTGTCTAAGGCTTTAGACGCCGGAGCGGAGGCCTTGGTCGCGCACTGATGAGGCTTCGTTATTATGATCCGTAACTCTTCATTCGACTGTTGAAACACTCGTTCGAGATCGCTAAAGCACGTCGTCACTCCGACCAAAGAACCGCGACGCCGTTCTTGTCCGCGGTCGCGAGACCGCTCTGCCCCCACGCACACGTCGCGACCGCGGCGTCGTGCCCTCTCAGCGTCACCTTGAGCCCTTCGTCGGACAGAGACCACACGAACACGGCGCCGTCCGCGCCCCCGGCGACGACGTGCGCGCCGTCCGGGGACACGCACGCGTTGGCCCATTGCGTCCAGACTCTGTACCCGCTCGCCTTGATTGTCTTCACGACCTCGCCCTGCGCGCCCCCTCTGAGGTCGATCAGCTTCAGCGTGTGGTCTTTGCCGCTCGTCAGGAACTGGGCTCGGTTGTTCGGCATCGCGGTCACGGACGTGACGTGCTGCTCGTGCGCTCTGACTTCGATCGGATCGCACGCGTTCCCCGGCTTCCTTCGCACGTCCCACACCCTCGCGGCGCCGTCGAAGTGGCCGGTGACGACGACCCCGGCGCCGTCGCCGTACGTCACCGCGTTGCAGTTGCTCGCGCACATGATGCTCGCGACGCAAAACCCTTTGTTCAGGTCCCACACCTTGATCGTTTTGTCGTGCGAGCACGACGCCGCGCGCGTGTTTTCAAACGGCGAAAATCGCGCGGCGCACACCTTCTCCGCGTGACCTCGCAGCGCGTGCCTGCACTTCCCGGTGACCGCGTCCCACAGCCGAATGGACTTATCCGCCCCCGCGCCGAGGACCGTCAGATCCCCGCCCCCGCCCCCACCCCCGTTCTCGCCGCCGCTGAAGTCGACGTCGAGCAACGCGCCGGCGTGACCGGCGAGCCTACCGGGGCCGGTCGCGACGCCCGAGCCCGCGTCCCACAACGACACGACCTTGTCGTCCCCCGCGGTCGCGAGGACGTCCCCTCCCGCGGTGAACGCGACCCTGTGCGTGCCGCCGACGTTCGCGCGTATCACCAAGCGCTTGCGCGCGGGGAAATATCCCCCGCTCCGCGCGCGCGACCCCCCCTGCCCCGGCGCGGTCGTCAGAGAACGCATGCGAGTGCTCGACGCCGCGGAGAGATCCGCCGCCGCGGCCGCTAACTCCACGGACTGCTTCTGTCTCTGAAGATCTTCGTACAGGTCGTTGATCGCGTTCATCTTCTCCGCCTCCGACAGCTTCATCTGCATCACGCGCTCTAGAAGCTGCTGATTCTCGCGCTCGACCGCCTCCGCCTTCGCGAGCGCATCTTCCTTGTCGCGCGCTCTCGCCGCCGCCTCCGCCTCGGTCGCCTCCGCGAGCGCTCTGGCGCTCTCGAGCTCGCTCGCGAGCGCGTCCCCGCGTCTGATCGCGTCGTCGCGCTCGCGCTCGGCGAGGACGAGCGCCTCTTTCGCGACGACCAGGTCTTCGTCCGCTTTCGCCTGGCGGTCCCTCGCGACGATGACTTGCTCGGAGCTGTCCGCGTGTCGCTTGTAACTCTCCGCGAGCTCGGTCTGGAGCTGCGCGACGCGCGCGGCTTGCTCTTGCGCCGCCTCGCCTCGCGCCGCCGCGTCGTTCGCGATCTTTAAGTTCGCCTCCGAGGTCTCCTTCCCCTGGGTCAGCTCCGCGCACTGTCGCTGCAGCGCGGACGCGCGCTCTTGCAGAGCTCGAGCGTTTGTCTGCGCGGATGCGTGCGCTTCGAAGACGTCTTTGAACGCGACGACCTCCGCGCGGTTGCGCGCCTGCAGCTTCGAGAGCAGCGACGCCGTCGTGTCGCACGAGGGGGAGGCGGCCCCGCCGCGGGTGGGGGTCTCCATGACCCGCCAGCCCTGCGCCTCTCCGAGTGTTCTGGTGCAGATCTCAGTTTGCGTTTGTCGCGTGTTAACTTTCCGCCCCCCGGTTCCAGCGACAGGGGACACAAGTCACCGACACACGACCGCTCCGCGAACGATGCCTTCGGTGCAGCAGGTCGAAGATCTCCTCCGCGCCGCGCTCGAGGCGGAGACGGTGAAGGTCACGGACATCAGCGGAGAGTAGGGCGGCGTTCTCCCCGAGCCTTCTCCGTGCGCGTCGTCGTCCAACCACCGATCGCCCTTCGAACCGCATACGACTGACCCTGACGCGACCGCTGTGCGTGACCCTATACCTAGCTGCGGTGAGAGCTTCGAGGTCGAGGTCGTGAGCAAGCAGTTCCAGGGGAAGCTCCCGATCGCGAGGCACAGGCTCATCCACGACGCGCTGAAGAACGAGATGGCGTCGATCCACGCGCTGTCGATAAAAAAGAGTCAGACTCCCGAGCAAGCTGCGGCGGCCGCGGCGCAGTGACGATCGCGCGCGAAAAGTTAATGAAGACGTGCATGTAGTAAAAGCTTCCCTTCATCGTCAAAGTACTTCTGCTAGAAGACGCACTCGGACCCTCTCCAGCGTTCGACGTCGAGAGGTAGAGGTGAAATCTCTGGTCGTCGACGCCGTCGCTCTTTTTTCGTTCCCTCTGTGCTCGTCACAAGTGATAGGAGAATACCTCGCAGTTCTTCATGCTCTTGTGCCCGCCCGTCAGCTCTTTAAAGAACGTGGAGTGTCCGAACACCACGAAAACCTTATCCTCTCGGCTCATCAGCCAGTGCCGGAACCGATCGACGCGTTCCTTAAACTTGTGCGACGGCTCGTGCGACTGAAACGTCTCTCGCTCCGCGTCGTTCGGTCGGTGCACTTGACTGTACCACCACACGTCCCCTGGCAGCCGCGAGAGCCCGAGCGCGAGCAAAGGGAACTCGTTCATGAGGATCCCTTTGTTACGCCCGATATCCCCGGACGTGCTCACCTTCTCCGAGAGGTGCGGATGCACGATGACGCGTTCCCCCCAAGCGGCCATCTCCGCGGCGTCAAACTCGAGCGTATCCGACGGCGACGCGCCGACGGCGTCCGGCGCGAGCTCGCCGAGCTCCGCGCTCAGCGTTCGCTTCGCCGCCATCGGCGCGGGCGTCTTCTCGTCCGAGAGCATCCTCGCGACCGCTCTGCCGCCGCTCGCTCCCGCGTCCGCATCCGCATCCTCCAGGCATCCGCGTCCAGGCGCGGGCGTCGTCCCCGCCATCGGCACCGCGTCCTCGGATCCTCCGTCGTCAGCGTATCCGTTTTCGTCGCTGCTTCTCCCGGCGGCGGCGCGGGACCCTTTCCCGCCGTGGGAGAGACGGCTCTTGCTCCTTCCCGCGAGCGGCGGGCGCCCGGCGGTGTTCGCGCACGCGGTTCCGCCCGCGGCTTCGTTCACCGCCGCGGCTCTTCTCTTCTGCGCGTATTTCACCTCGAGCGAGGACTTGTACCCGTGCACGCACGTCTCCATCGCGCGCGTCAGCGCGGACGTCACCCACACCGCATCCTTCGGGAGCTTCGCTAGAAACCCGCCGAGACCTCTGGCTTGGTTCACGCCGAGCGTCGTCAGCGGCGCGTCGAATATGTTCGGCTCGTCCCACGACCCCGGCCCGCTGATCGCCTCGTTGTACGTGCTCTGGCCGTGCCTGACGAGGTGCACGATCTTTCGGCCCTTCACGAAAATCGGGTACAGCCGTTGCGGCTGCCTCAGCTCCAGCGCGGCGACTTCCTCGACGCTGCTCGGCAACGCGCTCTGGCCGTCCGACACCGTGCTCTCGCTCCGCGACAGCGTGTTCGCGAGCGCGTCCCCGGGGGACATGATGTACTGCGACCCTCCCAGCTCGCCGGGGCTCAGCGTGATGTCCTCGCCGCCGAGGGAGTCCACCCGCCTGTGCCGGCGTCGCGGCGTCGCGTGCACAGACGACGGCGCCTGCGCGACGGCGCGCGGATCTAAAACGTCATCCCCGCGCGCGTCCCGGTCCGCGGGCGACGTCGCGAGTTCTGATTTACCGCGTTCGAGCCTGTGGGATCGATGAGAGGGTAGGTGGTGGAGTCAGCGTGCGCGTTCGCGAGTGGAGACGTCGCGCGCGCGTGCGCGTCGGGATTTGAGTTTTCAAACACGGCGGAAACGTGCCACGATTTCGTGACTCGCGAAATCTCGCGCGAGGCGTCGCGTGCGCACCCGTCTCGCTCCGCGGACTCGACGCCGAGGTCGCCAAATGATCTGCTGCGCTGGATGTTAAACCCTGTCGAACGCCAGCGGCGAGGGTGGGAGAGCGTCGGTCGGCGACGGGCGCGCTCGAGGGGAGCGTCGCGAGAAAAATGTGTGCACCCGCGGCTGACACAGACAGGTGGTGAGATTCGCGTTCGTGCCACGACGCGGCCCGCGCGCGACGGCGCGCCGTGCCGCGCGCGATCGAGTCTAGAGTCCGGATGCGATCGATCCAAGGCACGACGGAGACGACGCGCACCTGGCGTGCGACCCGGGGTGTGCCGCGACGGCGAGTTGTTCGCGTCCGCGTCGTAGCGTTCGTCCGCGTCGTTCGTCTCCGCAACGGACGTCGAGGGGAACGGCAGAACGTTCTCGGATGACGCGCGCGGTTTCTCCACGCGCTGGCGCTTCGCTTCGTGCGACTGCATGACGCTCCGGAGGCGAGCCGCGCGAGGTCGGTGATCCCCCACTCTCCGCGGGGTCGCCGCCTCTGGTACGGTCGACCCACCGTGCCGCGGAGTGACCCGGCGCGGCGGCGATCTTCCAACCGCGTTCGAACAGAGGCGAGCGCGGTTCGCCTTCGCGAACAGAACCACTGCAGTCTGCTCGCGAACGACTCGAACTGAAGGCTGCTCGAAGGCCAGTTCGTCATCAGTTCCGACGGACTTCGCCACACCCCCCACGCGCTCATGGTGTCGTTCATCGCGCGCCGCGCGTGCGCGCTCGCGTCTCGGGCGCTGTCGACGCCCGTGCGATCGGCGTTCAGCTCGAGAATCGACGCCGTCGCGAGCTCGACGTCGTCGCCGGGATCCGACCGTCGCCGTTGGGCGTCGTCGAAAACGGAATCCGACGACGCCGCTCGCGGTGACATCCTTCGCGGCATCCCCGAGCACCGCGAGTCTCTCGTCGAGGAGGATTCGGAACCGGCGACGGAGGACGATCTCGCGCGCAGAAGAGCCGCGGCGGTGCGGCACACGCTGAAGCAAGAGATGGGCACGGAGCGCGCGTCGCTCACCAAGCTTCTCGCGAAGCACGGCGTGAGGATCGCGGGAGGCGTGGACGAAGCGAACGCGCTCATGGACGAGCTGCTGAGGTGGAAATCGGAGGTGGTCGTCTCGGGGGAGGGAAAGTGACGCGCTCGCGAGTAGAAGCGGCGGCGGCGCGGGCGTGATCGTCCGAGAGCGGGTGTGGCGTGTAGAGAGGGGGCGCGGGGCGGGGGTCGCACCCGCGTAGAGGTTGTAAGCGAACTTGAGACACAACGAGCGAGCTGTCTCAACAAATTGAAAATCGATCCGTCCACTGATCTCGTCGCGCGCTGCTGACGGACCGTCGCCGGGGGTCGGCGACGCGCCAGATGGGCGGCGGCAAGACGGTGGGGTGCTGCTCGAGCAAGACGAACTCGCCCGAGGGAGACCCGAGGTCGGATACGATCGAACCGGACGAGGATTCGGTTCGACGAAAAGGCTTCGAGCGCGACTCGTTTCGCGCCCTCTCGGGCGCGGACGCTTCGCCGCTCTCTTCCCCGCCGAGTAGTCCACCCCGGAGTCCTCCGCGTAGCCCTACTTCTAGCCTTAGAACGAGCTCGGATGTGGAAAGCCCCGGCGGCAGGATGAAGTCCGCGAGCGCGAAAGCGAGAGCCGCGGGCGCGTTCGCGAGCCTCTCGGACCACGACCGCGCGAGCGTTCCTTCCTCGCGCGAAGGCAGCATCGCGGGGGCTTCCCCGCTCGCGTCCCCGCTCGCGTCCCCGCCTCCGAGCCCCGCGCGCAGCGTGGACAGCGCCGCCGCGATCGCCGCGCTGAAGTCCGCGAGCGGCAAGAAGAAATCAGCGGGCATAAAGGCGAGGGCGCTCGCGCTGTTGGGGCGAAGTAAGAAGACGATCCTCGTCGACGAGCCGCCCCCGCCGGAGCCGGAGCCGGAAACGCGGGAACCCGACCCGCGTGATTCCTTCGCTCACGACGCGCGAGCTTCCGCCAGCACGTATCCTCCGGATTTCATGGTCGTGCCCGCCGCGCTCGGCGGCGCCGCTTTCGCCGGCGAGCTCCTGTCCTTGCGCGCGGCGCTGAGCGAAAAGGAGTTGGAAACGTTGGAGCTCCGCAGGGCGCACGCGGACGCCGCGGAGCGAACGTCGGAGGCGAGGCGAGAGAGCAGAAAGTCCGCGAGCGCGCGCGTGGACGCGATGAAGCACATGCACGCGGCGATGTCGGCGCGAGACGACGCGCTCGCGGCGGCGAAGGACGCGACGCAGAGATCGGAGAGGTTACGAGCAGAGCTCGTCGCCGCGAGGAAAGGCGCGAGGGCGGCGAAAGACGCGGCGGAGAGATACAAACTCGAGCTCGACGAGACGCGGACGCGCGTGAGGGACGCGGAGAGACTGAGCGCGGAGCTGAAGTCCGCGCGCGGGGCGGCGACGGCGAACAGACTCGCCGCTCTGGAACACAGGAGGAATTACGAACTCGCGATCGAACGCGCGACGAACGCGGAGAAGGCGGCGGCGCGAGCGAAAAATGACGCGGCGATCGCGCGGAACGAACGAAACGTCGCGCGGTGCTCGTCCGTGGACAAAGACAGCTCCGAGTCGACGCGCTTGAAGGGCGAGCTCGATGCACTTCGCAAGGAGATGGAGGACGTTCGCGAGAAAGCCGCGCGGGCGACGGCGAGGGCGGAATGCGAAGCGACCGCGGCGAGGGTCGCGCGCGACAAGGCGCGAGAAGACGCCGAGAGGGCGGCGGCGGATGAAAACGCGCGCGCCGCCGCCGCCGCGGCGAGCGCGGAGGCGCAGTCGGACATCGATAAAGTGCGTGCGGACGCGCAGTCGGTCATCGGTAAAGTGCGCGCCGACGCTGACGCTGCCATCGCGAAAGCGAACGCGGAGAAGGAAAAGGTGGAGGCGGAGGCGCGAGAACGCGCGGAGGTGTCGCGGACGGCGCAGTCGAAAATCGCGGATCTCGCGCGCGCGCAAGACGTCCTGAAAGTTCGAACGGAGCAGCTTTTGGAGCGCGTGGAGGAGACGAAACGACACGCGCAGTCGCGTGCGGCCGCGGCCGCGCGTCACAAGGCGACCGCGCGCGACCTTCGTCGGCAGCTCGACGAATCCGAGACGCGGCTTCGAGCGGCGAAGACGCACATGGAAGCGGACGCGCGCAGGGAAGCGGAGCGAGAACTGAGGGAGATCAGCGCGAACGTCGGGGTGATCGCGAGCGCGTCGCCTTCGCCTTCGCCTCGACCCGCGTCGCCGCCCCCGCGGCCGCCGCAGTCGCCGGTTACAGACGCAGCATCGCCGTCGGTGGCGATGACGACAGTGCACGAGGTGGACGAGAAGCATCGAGACGCGGGGGGGAGGGCGTTCGCGAGGGACGCGCTCGACGCCACGGACGCGGGCGTCGTCGAGGAAGCGACTGCGGTGCTCTCCGCCGCGCTTAGGCGGTGCGTCGAAGCTAACGTGGACTCGGGTGCGGACGTGTTTAAGCAGTGGATGATCACCGGGAACGACGATGACGCCAGCGCCGCGTCCGCGCTGCTCGCGGTCGCGCACTGCGCCGCGGGGGCTCTCGTGACCGCGAGCGCAAAGGCTGAGGAGTTCGAAGACGCGCTCGCGGCGTGCGAGAGCGAGAGGGACGCGTTGACAGCCGCGGCGGCGGGTTGGGAAGACGCGGCGGTCAAGGCGGATGCCGCCTGCGTGGCTTCTCGACAGGAGTTGCGAGTAGTACGCGCGACCGCGGCTGCGGCGGACGAACGCGCGGATATGGGCGGAACAGAGCTGCGAGCGACGCAACGGCAACTCCGCGACGCGGAGGAGCAAATCGCGAAGCTGGACGAAGTTCTGCGGCGGATGCACGCGAGAAGTTTAGGTCCAGGGTCCGCGCGGGACGAGAGTGGAGAGCGCGTCGTTCGAAGAGCGAGATGATGAGCGTGCACATTGCTGCTAGTTCTTTCACAATCGCCCCGTGTTAACTATTCGTTCACTTGTCGGCGGCGGCGGCGGCGCGTAATTCGTTCACCCGGACAACCCGGTGTTCTTCTCTGAGCTCCTGTTCGAATGAGAAGACGGATCGAGTTCGTGGAGAGCACCGGTGATGGTAGCCCAGTTTGGGTCCGTCCGAACCACCGGCTCAGGCTGAGTCGCCTCGACTACTTCTTCGTCATCTTCGTCCTCTGACGACTCGTCGAGGAAGTATCTCTTTCGCTTCGCCGCCGAGACGTGTTTCACCGCGCCGGCGGTTTCGGATACGCCTTGCTGATGGGGTGGCTTCGGTGGAGACGCCACCGGCACGACTGGCGTGTCCTCCGACTCGTCCCGCACGACAATCGCCGCGTCGTCTTTAACCTCAGCCTCCTCTTCATCCTCATAAGTCTCGGGGACGTGCTTAGTGAACGTCTTTATCTCGTCCAAGTCCTCGTGCGCCTCTTCCTCGTCCTTCGCGCCGCTGAGTTCTACCACCTCCCGACGAGCCGGCTCCTCTTTCTTCTTGGCGCCGTAAAAATCTGCGGCGCTCGCGCCGCCTCCCACCTCTGCTCGCCCGAGCTTATTCCCTTGCCCACTGAACCACCGACGTTCTTCTTTGTTGGCAACCATCTCGACAGCCGCTCGCTCAAATCCCTTCGACTCCCGTTCCTTTTTCAGCTTTTCCTCTTTGACCCTCGCCGCCGTCGCGAAATTTTCGCGTTGCCTCACAAGCTCCTCGTAAGACGAGATGTTGACGCCGACGTTTTCCAAGGCAAGCTGGATCGCTTGCCATTGCTTCGCATCGCTCGATGCTTCCGGCCCAGTCTGCAGTGCCTCGAGGACTTTTTCGGTGATCTGGACACGCATCAGACTCGCCAGTTCTTTCACGAACCAAGAGCCGCGTAAGAAGCCCGCGTCAAGCGTAGACCCCTCGGCGACCGGAAGATCTTTATGAGCCGCGTCAACATCCGCGACGGTCAACTGTGTAGGCATCGACTCCAAGAATTTCTTGATGCAGATGAGGAGGAAAAGACCGCAATCGGAGCCGTTATCTTGCTGCGGAATCCTCATGCGCTTCTGAGGTAACCTCTCCTTCGTGAACTGAAAGAGATCCACTGTGCTGCCCCTGCCGTCTTGGTTCCTGAGAGCGATTCCCACACGAAAAGTTCATCGATCAGTTGAAAGGGGACACGGTCAAATGTTGAAACCGAGGGATGGGTGAAAAACGTTTGTGTAGAACGCACCTGATCAGGTTCTCATGCCGTGGGTTAAGCCGCGCCCACTCCATGGCGAGATACTCGCGAAGCTTACCGCACACGAAACTCGTTTTATGACCGCCAGACATGGAGTCGAGATGCAGCAGGTAAGGCGCCGGGTGATGCGTATTTTTCTCATCCGTCAGGTCCATCGCCTCGTTCACGAGCTTCGGCTGGCACAAAATGACGACGCTCCAGTGCAGGTGCTGATGAATGGGAAAAAAAACGAAATCCTTCTCGAAGATGTTCACGCGGCGCTTCTTCGATTCCGTCCACTTCGTCACCGCGTTATGCGCCGCCCTCTGCCTCATCCCGGGCTCGCAGTCGTACACCTGCGCGAGCTTTTCGAAAAAGAAAGAGTTGAAGAAGTGGCACCTACCCACGTTCGCTTTAAACTTCGGCTCTCGTTGGAGCCATTTGATGTAGAACTCCACGACGCTGTCGTTCAACATCTCGCCTTCTTCGAGCGCGATGGTATCGCGCGACGTCAACGTCACCGGGTCTATCTCTTTGTCGCCCGCTGGGAACGACGCCGAGCACTCGCCGATCTGCTTGGAGATGTTTACCTTCACCGTCGAGCGCGTCGGGCGACTCGAACGCATCGTGACCTCGGGCTCGAACTGAGCCCCGGTGCCGCGGCCGCCAGCTCCAGCGTCGTTGTCGTCGTCGTCCGAGAGCACGATGGGTTCATGCGTCGCCTGCGCGGCGGCGGCTTTCCTCTTAGGCTTACTCCCGCTCGTCCAGTTCGGATCCGCGTCGACGCCTGGATACACGCTCGGCGGTTTCATCCTCTTCTGCGCGCGAAAGTCTTCGCTCTTGTCTTTCGTGTACCCGGCGATCTGTTCCACCACGGTCATGCCTTTCTGAGGACCGCCTTCCAAGTGCAACGGGAACCCGCTATTCCTCGACGCCACTCCTTTCCCCCTCCGCGACTTAAAGAGATTTTCCCGAGCCGCTGCTTCCAACGCCTCCTTCTCTTTCGCCTCTTGTCTCAAGCGTTGCTGCTTTGCGGCGTCGTTCTTCCACGACTGATTGCGGGCCAAGGGATTGGACTCTGGTGAAAAGTCCGGGTCTTCTGGTGACGATATTTGCTTTCGCTCATGCTGCTGAATCTTATGCAGCTCCTCCTTGAGCGGGATCATCTCATCGAACAGAGCGACCGTGAGTTGCAGACCCTCCAAATCGGTGCCCGCCTTGACCTTCCCAATCGTCGACACGTACCCGTCGCGCCGCCTTATCAACTCCTTACATGTTAAATGCTGTGATTGATGGTAGTGTTCGGAGGCTTTCTTGAACTTCTCGGTAAACTTAGCCCTCACGGCGTCGAGATCTGCTTCGACTTCGCTTTTCGAGCGACGGGGTGCCATCTCGGCGAACGACCGCGCGATCTGTTTTCGTCGAGATCTACGGAGACACCGCACGTGTCAGGCGCATGCCGTGTTGCGAAACAGAAAGGCGGTTCGATTCGACGGATCTGACGCTACGTGCGCGCGATCGAACACGCCGGCGTGCGCCCGGCTGTGGCGCGAGAGAGGTTGGGCGCCGCGTGGCCTTTCAAACGAACGAAAAAATGCAGGGGGTGCCCAAACTGAACGCGACACCAGACACACCTACCAGACACCCTCGCTCCAGATGACTGCAAACGGTGGCAAGTGTTTTCGTGTCGCGTTCATAAAAATATTATTACGTTCTATGCTTGCTACGAGATGATCGATGCTTCCTCGCCGGGGATCGCACGGTGGACCCGCGAGCTAGATTGCTATCGCATCTCCACGTCCTTCGACCTGGAATACCCGCTCAGTCGTGCTTGAGAACGAGCTCGAGATGAGGAAACCCGCTGCTCGCTTTGTACCGATGAAAAAGCTCCTCGACCTTGGCGTAGTACTCCACGCACACGCGAGCGACGTCCTCCTCCGCGGCGACGCCGTCGGGACTCGGCGGAGGGACTTCCACGGGCTGCCCGACGACGAAGCTCAAAGGCAACGGCGCGGGCAATGGCAGAAACCCTTTGTATCCCGCGGGAAGGAACGGCATCGGAAACCCGAGTCGCTTGGTCGTCCACCGCTGCGCGGATTTCCACTTGATGATGTTCCTGACCGCCTGCGACTCGCCGAAGACGAACACCGGGACGAGGTGTGCGCCCTCCTCGATCGCGATGCGAATAAACCCCTTGTGCCGCGTGCACAACGTCACGACGTGATCGTCGACCCCCCCCACGTGCTCGACGAGCTCGGCTTGTCCGCCGGGGCACAACACGACGGCGCCGCGCTCGCGCAAGCTCCTCAGGAAACTCTTCCTCGAGACGTTCCTGGCGCCCGCCCACATCACGACGTCTCGGAGCAACGGCACGCGAAATATGACGTTCGCGCCGAGCGTGACCGGTGACGGTATGGAAGGGAAAAGCGACGCAAATTGCGGTGTGTGATGGAACCAACACGCCCCAGCCGGAAGCATGCCGTGAGGGTGGTACCCGAAAATGACCCGCCGCGGGGAATCCCCATCGCGTTTTTCCCCGTCTTCGTCGTCTCTAACGCGCCACTCCTTCCCGTGTCGAACGACCCGGCACTTCCCGTGCCACCTCCGCGCGACGTCCTCCACGACTCGCGTCATCCAGTGTTGAAATCCGATCCACGACCGATACCCCGTCGACCCGGGGGCGCCGTAAAACGTTGGCGCGTACGCGGCGGCGCCGATCGCCAACACCGTCGCGCTCCACGCGAAGCTCGGCGCCGTTGCGAGGACGGTCGTGATGAGCGCGATGACGATGAAGTGCGGGGCGTGTATGACGTGCATGACCAGCAGCATCGTCGCGAACTCCCGCCACGACGACATCTTCATCGACGCCGCGCGCTTGGACGGGCTCGACGGCGGCGACGACGACGGCGACGCCGGCGCGCCCGCGCCTCTCGGGACGAAGTGCAGAAGCGAACACGCGGTGATGATCTGCGCGGCGAACCCCGTGCCGCCGGAGACCCAGGACGCGATCGCGAGAAGCTTCAAGCCCGTCTCTCCGATCGCCGCCCCGCCGCCTCGAATCAGCGCCGCCGAGCTCGTGCGGAGGATGACCGCGGCGACGACGACGCACCCGGCGACGCTCAGCGAGAAGCACGCCCAGCCGAACGCTTGTAAGAGCACGAACCGTTTCCCCCCGGTGCCGGGTTGCCAGAAGCTCCAGGCGTCTCCGCCGCCGAGCGCCCAGCGCAGACGCCCTCCGACGCCGTGCGTCACCGGCACCGCGATCGCGAAGCACGCGAGGGCTAAGACCGTGAACCCGAGACGAGCCGCGGGGGCTTCGCGCGAGTTCTTCGCCGCGAGGAGAAGCGCCGCGCCCGCGAACGCCAACGCGCAGCACAACGCCGCGATGACGGTCGTTCCCGTGTTGCTGATCTCGACGGTCGTCGTGGACGGCTGGCGGCGGTGTCCGCGTCCGTGAGTGTTCGACGACCCTCGATGGTACGTCAAAAGCGACGCGACCATGAGCACCTCGCTTATGAGCGCGGAGCAGATCGACCACTCGTGAAGCGTGGGCGAGTCGAAGTCGATCGAAAACGGGACGAAGCGACTTCCGAGCGCGAGGAGGCCGCACGTCGCCGCGACGGCGAAGAACGTCCAGCTGAAGCCTTGGAACACCATGAACCGCTTTCCTCCGCTGAAGAAGATGTTCCGAAACTTCCACGGAAGCGACGCGCCCGCGTGCAGCCGATGGCCCGCGACGCCGTGCGTCACGGGCACCGAAGCGACCGCGATCGCGGTGGCCGCGAACATCATAGCGTCGCTCCAACCCGTGTTCATCATCGCGCTCGTCTTCGCGGGAGCACGCGGACGCCGACGCTGAAAGGCCGCGTTAGTCGCGGTGTATCACCGACGCGGTGAATGCACGTCCGCCGCCGTGCGGCCGCGGCGCGGTCACTGAGATCCAGTGAGCAGATCCGTAAGTCAGTATGAGCTCAGTTCGTCAGATCGCGGTCGACAAAGAAGACACGAGTTACCGGTTCGGTCGACCTCACTCGATGACGCCCGCGCGCGCGGGTCCGCGCGTCGTTTTCGCCCGCGTCGCGCGCCCGCATCGTGAACTCGAGCGTCGCGCGGCCGCGATGTCCTCGGCTGGCGCGCACAGAAGGGCGACGGTGCTCGTGGGGGACGTGCACGGGCATCGAGCGAAACTCGTCTCGCTCTTCGAGAACCTCGAACGCGAGATCGGGGCGGAGAGGTTGAGCACCAGCCGCGTGGTGTTCCTCGGGGACCTCGTCGATCGCGGACCGGAAACGAGCGGCGTTCTAGACTTCATCGCGTCGCTTCCCGCCGTGCACCCGAGCATGGAGGTGAGGATACTCGGAGGCAACCACGACCTCGGGATGGCAACCTTCTGTTCCCTGTGGCGCGTCGACGGCGGGATGCCTCCGCCGGAAGGGTATGTCGCGCGCAGAAAAGAACCGCCGCTGTGGGTGGACGCGACCGACAAGAACGAACACGCGCGCATGCATTTACAAGGAAGGAGATGGGGCGCGTTCGAGGCGGGGACGCGGAACGCTTTCGACAGCGAAGCGACGTTCGCTTCGTTCGGCGTCGACCCTGGCGACCCGCGTCGGCGCGAGGCGCTGCTGTCGTCGCTCCCGGAATCTCACGCCGTGCTGCTGTCGTCCCTCGAGTTCGTCGTCGAGCTGGACGACGTCGAGGATGACATGCACCCGGAGGTGAATAAACTCATAGCCGTTCACGCGGGGTTGGAACTCGAACGTCCGATCCCGGAACAACTCGAGGCATTGCGCGAACGCGTGATTCAGCAACGCTGGATCGAAGCGCTTCAAGGTCGGACGAACGTTGGACGGCCCGCGAACGTCGGCGTAAACGTGCTCGTCGCGAGCGGACATCACGGCATCTTGAAGACGGACGGTAAATGGCTCGTCGTGGACGAGTGCGCAGGGCTCGACGAACGACAGCTCGCCGCCGTCGTTTTACCGGAGCGCGCTGTCGTCAAGTCTCATTGAAGAAGCAGAGCGGTTCAGTCGAATACCTTCTAGCAGTTAGTGTGTTTAGCCTATTCATATCGGATACTAGATCTAGTTCGAAGGACGCGACCATTCCGTCGAAGCGACTCGTCCAGGGAGCCCTTCGAGGTGCGCCACAAGCGGTTCGAGCGCGGGAGGCACGGGATCTCCATCGCGCCTCCACGCCGCCTCGAAATTTTCCCCCGCGGCGAGTTGAACGACGTCCGCGACTCGCGTCAACGCGGCGCGAAATTTGAAGACGAACGCATCGTCTCCCCTCACGTCAGCCTCGGAGTACGCCCGCGCGATGTCGCTCCAAAGCTCCGCGGCGTGTGCGGGCACTCGCGGCCACGTCATCGTGCAGATGAGCTCTAAACACGAAGCCGCCCCGAGCGCGGTGTCGTCGTCTCTTGCGTGCAGCCACGAGAGCAACGGCGGGAACAAACGGTTAAGATGCGGCGCCGTGGACAGCTTCGCGGCGGATATCAACGCGGGAGCTTCGATCACCCACGCCGCGGCGACTAAAGGTTCGTGACTCCGCGAGTTTGCCGCATCGATCATCACCGCGAGCGCGTTCGCGAGTTTCGGTTCATGAGGGTCGTCTGAAGACACCGCGATCGTCGCGCGGACGTGCGCCGCTGCCGCAGCGCCGAATACTTCTGTCCCAGATCCACCCAGTGTGTTCGCCGCGGCGTCGAGCAGCGCGGCGCCGTGCCATCGCATCTCCGTTCTGGTGACCGCGGCGACGAGAGCCACGAGCGCGGCGCATCCTTCGCGCCTCACCGCCGGACTGTTGTGGTCCATGGCCCGCAGAATGCACGGCACGACGCGAGACACGACTCCTCCAACTCCGCCGTCTTTGCCGCTGCCAACGCGACCGACCCAAGGGTATCCCGCCGTGGACAACAACCAATGTAAACGCACGGCGGCGATTACGGATGTCTCCACGGAAGCAGGTTGCAACGTTGCCGATATGTCCACGGGTAGTTCCGGGGTTGGAGGTCCCGGTGCGCGTTTGTCGCGAGCGCTGGACTCACCCGCCCAGCGCTGCTCCGGCTCTTGGGCGAGACAGTGCGCTATGGAGGGCGCGGCCTCGCTCAGGCACTTCGCTAGGATCTCGCGCGTGAAGTCGCTATACTCGGAACCGCTCGATGTCGTTGCCCCAGAAGCGCGAGATGCGAAAGTTCGCTGCAGTAACACGCGCGCCGCTTCCGCGGCCTCTGGTGAACTCCACCCTGGTAGACCGCCTGCTCCGTGAACCGTCGCCGCTTTCGCGTACGCTGCCGCCGCGAGCGCTGCCGCCGTGGCGACGCTCATTATCTCCATGTCAGTGTCATCATTCAGAGACGTCGACTGGGGCTCACCTCCGTCTTCGTTCTCGACGCCCGCAGTTCCTCTCCCCGCGGGTTCATCGTCGTCGATCAACTCGATGATGAGCGGCGGGCGTTTGCCAGACGGAGGCGGCGGAGGAACATCCACGGACGAGCGCGCCGGAATGTCTGCACCTTCACGTCGCTCGTCCCGTGGTTTTCGCGGCGGGTGCCTCTCTTTGTCGGGTAAAACGCCGAGGATAGCGCGCAATAAGTTCATTCGGACCGCCGCCGCGGCGGCCCCGCGCGGCGCGGACTCGGCGGCGGTTTCGTCGGCGACGAGATCGAGTCCGTGGTCCGCGCGCGCGGTAGCGGCCACGATCGCGGAGGGCGGTTCCAACTGCTTCGCGATGGCGTGCGCCGCGGTCAAGAACGCCCTTCTTCGCGATGCGGCGGTCTTACTCCATTCGCACGGCGACCCGGACGGCAACGACGCGAGCACGTCAAGCGCTCGAATCACAGCCTCGAGGGCGTCCGCGGCGCTCGGGTCGTCGTAACCGTCCGCCACGGTAACGGCCGCGGTGACGAGCGACGCGGCTTCGTCCGGAAGTCCATCCGCGCCGATCGGTGGTTCGGACTTCCAACGCGCTTCGAACGTTACGGCGGCGGCTCGCAACGCGCTTGCCTGCGAACGAGTTGGGAGGGGACAAGTGTGAAAACGTGAGATGCTATGATGTCGACACGCCAAAGGCGAACGTGCGTATCCGGCGTCGTGAAGGCGAGGCGAGGCGCGAGCGGTGTCCACGCGGGTCGAAGTGGTGCGTGTGCGTACTTCTTCCCAAGCTGTCGGCTTATCGCCGGCGCGCGTCTCAGTCATCCTGCGCCGGCCGCACTGAAGCGACGATCGGAACGATCGTTGTTGACGTCCTTCGCCGTGACACCTCCCGCCTTAAACCGAAAATCGAACGAGGCCGCGGGCACAACTTCCCGCGCCACGTCGGTGAATCGCGGCGGGGAGGACCGCCGCATGCGACGATGCGCGAGCGTCTGCCGCCGCGGGGATGCCGCGCGCTCCTCTTCGCGATCGTCGCGCTGATCTTGCCCGGCGGCCCGGTCTACAAGCCCGTGCTCGCGAGCAACGTTTTCGCGAAGATGCAGCCCCTCGGCGATCGCGGGTTCCACGGCGACTACGGCCCGCCCGGGAGGAGCGGCCACAGCGCGGTCGTGAACGACGAGTCGCGGATGTTCGTCTTCGGAGGCAAGGTCAGGGTCCCGAACGGGGACTACCTGAATGACATGTGGCTGTACGACTGGAACACCGGGAACTGGACCGCGTACAACCCGAACGAGCTCGTGTGCGAGGAGTGCTCCGTGTGCGCGAGCGAGAGAGCGAACCAGGAGGACGGGCACAAGTACATCAAAGCCGACGACGGATCCTTCATCCCGTGTCCGGACGACACCAGGGCGGAGTGGGAGGCGCTGTCCGTCACGTCGAGGAGCTTCGGCGCGCAGTGCGAGTACCACACGACGTGCTTCGACTGGACCGGGTTGCGCCCGTACGCGGAGCCGAACCTGGAGAGCGGGACGAACCGCCCGGCGCGCGACCTGCCGAGCGGGCGATGGGAGCATCAGAACGCGCTGGTGCTGAACCGGCTGACGGGCGAGCGCGACACGCTCGTCATGTTCGGGGGATACAGCGTCGACTGCGTGGACTACTGCGACGACTTGTGGCACTACAACATCCCGCGGAGCACGTGGACGAAAATAGCAAATTTCACGAAGCCTGTTCCGACGAGGCGATGGAAGCACGCGATGGTCGACTACCTCGACGCGGTGTTTATGTTCGGGGGGCACGGTCAAAGGAAGGCGAAGCTTTTGCCCGGGCAGACCGTCGACGAGAATGAAATTTACGACGACGTCACGAGGTACGACCCGACGAACCCGCTGTACTTTGACGACTTGTGGTCGTACAACGTCACGGAGCGCGAGTGGGAGCTCCTCAAGCCGTTTTGCGTGACGTGTGAGAACGCGACAGAACCGGACGGCACGACCGAGAGGGATATCTTTGGCCCGCGCGGTAGGCACAGTCCGTCGTTGGCGAACTACGACGACGCGTTGTACTTGTTCGGCGGGTACGCGTTCGGAGGCGTGACGCGGTTCAACTTTCTGTACCCGACCGGCGCGTTCACGGACTACCCGTCGCTGAACAGCAAGTACTACATGAACGACCTATGGAAGTACAACATCTCCGTGAACGAGTGGCAGGAGATGTTCCCACACCCGAATTATCCGATCCGCCCGCAGCCACGTTTCGGGCACGCGAGCGCGATCAGCATAAAAGAGGAACATGTCGTGATGCTCGTGTACGGGGGATACACGTGGGACGACGAGATCGGGGATTTGTGGTATTACAACATATCAGGAGATACGTGGGTCAAGGTAGTGGGAGAGGGAGAATATCCGTCGCGTCGATACCGCGCGACGATGGTGCCCGTGGGACACACGTCGCAGCTCCGCACGGGGTCGACGCAGCAAGCGGGAAGGGCGCTGATATTCGGCGGGCACGGTTGCTTGAAAGGGGTTAACTACTTCGAAGCGACGAAAAGTAAGGTGCTCTCGCAGCAGGACCGCATCAATAATGTCGATTTGCAGTGGGACACTCAATATGACGTCACCGGGGACGGTAAGATCACGGTCAGACGCGTTGACGTCGACCCGTACGGGGACCCGATTTTGAGCACGAATCCGGATCTGTGGATTCAAACCCCAAACGATTATGGCGAGAAATACTGCTACGAAGAGCTCGACGATCTTTGGCAATACTTTCCTACGTCGTGTCCTAAAGATTGTTCACGACACGGGTCGTGCGTGTACAACTTTTGCGTGTGCGACACAGGATACACGGGCTTTGACTGTTCCAACGTCTCGTGCCCGGACGACGTGTGTTATTTCGACTACCTGGGTCACTCGCAAGTGTGCGACCAGTGCAATAATCGCGGTATTTGCAACGGGTTCACCGGATCGTGCGAGTGCCAGTTCCCGGCGTCGGGGGAATCGTGCCGCGCGTTTGACTGTTTGAACGACTGCAACGGCAACGGCATCTGCGACCACAGCCGAAACAACTCCCTCGGCTACGGCGTTTGCGAGTGCTTCACGCAACAAGGTCGTCCGGCGTACGAGGGGTTGGACTGTTCGATTCCCGTGTGTCCTTGGAATCCAGCGAATAAGAAAAATGACACGTGCAGTAGCCGAGGTATATGCGTCAACGGAACGTGTGTGTGTCATCCCGGCTACGGAGACTCTTTCATTCATCGAGAGTTGAGGCCGCCTGAGGGTGCTTTATATGGCATCCGGGTCCCAACGGATTACGACGATAACCCGATACTTGGTTGCGGCTATGACGAAGAAAAGGAAGAGTGGTCTCCAGCATGGCGCGGTCCCAAAGAAGCGAACCCCGAAACTGGAGTTCCTCAGTTACCCGAGTGCGAGCCTATATTCATCGCGGACTGCGGTGACGTTCTCTTCACGTTCGCGGGCGCAGGCCTGTATGGGGCTCCGTGGGTTTTTGCCATCGCGCTGGCGTGGATCGCGTATGACGTTCTCGATCGCCGAGATTGGCCGTAGCCATGCCCGGCGCGGTGCTGTGCATCTAGATAGACTATGCATACAGTACTACGTATCTACTGAACTCTAGAAAATCGGCGCGCACGTCACACATTCCCGTACGAACGACTCGTACGCGCCGTCGGCTGTTATCACGACTGTCGTGTAAATCGTCAGCTGATTTAATACCGGATCGAGCGACAGCACATCTTCGTACATCGACGATGGGGTGATCGCGACTGAGCCGACCCCGCGCAGCGCTTTCTCCGCTGGCTTTTTTCGATTATCCCACGCCGGTTCTCTCACCCAGTGGTCGTAATTCGTTTGGACGAGAAACCACGTACCCGCAGTCGAGTTCAACCTCCAGGTGTCCAGCAACTTGTTACGATCGAGCGTCAACACAACGCCTTCGTCGAAGGAAACGCCAGCGATCGTAAGATACATCTGCGTCGCCATGTGTCTCGTGCTCAACGCGCCCACCGCGTCTTCGAAAGTCAGTGCGGTTTCGTCCTCCAATACCTCGCGAATCGCCCATGTCACGGGAATAACGTCCGTCGTCCTGATTGCATTGACGAGATTCAGAAGGCTCTTCAAAAGATTCGGCACTGGCACCGGTCCGGTCATCTCGCGTTCGTTCGCGGTGATGGAGAATGCGCCACCACGCATCCCCGTGGCTGCGCCGACGTAACCGGCAAACGTCGTCATGACGTACACGCGCTCACCCGCGCGCGTGAACTCGACGTCGATCGCTATTTTCCTCAAGTCGTCGCTCATTCGTTTCACGCCGAAGCCGAAGTCTAAGTTCCGGGCGTGGAGCAGCTTCCCGCCGCCGCTCTCGGAGCTCTGCGCGACGATGGAAGTGCAGAATGGCGTGATTTCGAAGAACAGGTTCACTAATACGACGTCCGCGAGGGACATGTCGAGGACGTCCGCGACGCCGGTGAGCTCCTCGATCACCCAACTCGGGAGGCGTCCTCGAGCGTCGAGGACGAGCTTGTCAACCTCGGCGTGGACTTCTCTTGGGAGCTTCGCGAAGATGTCGCTCATCGTCTCGCGCACCGCGGCTTTGTTCGCCCGCATCACGCCCTCCCAGCGCAGCCTAGGCGGGTCGTCGAGATTGATGCGGAAAAGAGGTAAGGCGGTGCCGTCGACGACGGACGACGTCGACGTCGTCGACGGGAACGAGGGCGGCGGTGCGAACGCTGTGGCATCTGACGACGCGCCCGTCGTGGTCGTTCTCTCCCCGAGCGTCGCTTTCCCACTCCGTCCCGTCACGACGCCGCGCGTTTCCTCTGGAGCGAAAAAGACGAATACGCTCGCGAGGAACGCGACGTGCAGGTGCTGAGAACGTCGCATTCGTGCTGCACGTAGACGAAAGGGAGCGAAGCGCGCGTACTCGGAAATGACAACGACGGGCGAACCGACGCCGCTTCGTTCGTTCATGAGTCCTTTCAGTGCTTGGTTGTCAGGTTGCTTTTCAGGTCTTTTCCCTGTCAGCGAGAAAACCAAAAAAAAAGAAAAAAAAAAGGCCGAAATCAAACAGACTTGGCTATTGGCCCTGACGAGGGAGGGCAAAACTTCAGTGTTACTCAAGCGCGGGCCGACGACAACCACGAACGGAGCACGCGCCCGCACTCGTGATGAGCGCGAGCGCACGCGCGCGCGGCGGGGTGAATTGAATATCCATGATACTGTATGATGTGTAACCCCTCCTGAGAACCAAGGCGCGCGTCTCGTTCACATGAGCTCTCGCGCGCGCGTCGTGTACCTCGCAGTCGGCACTCGGGGCGATTGCGAACCACTCGCGATCCTCGCTGCAGCGCTCGCACGTCGAGGAAATGACGTGCACTTCGTGACGCACCGCGCGCATCGCACGATCGTGGAAGCGCCTCTCGCTGCCGCGGGCGTGCGAACCGTTCAATTTCTCAGCCAACCCCCTTCTCGACCCGGGGCGGAACGTTGCGAAGAAGACGAACGCGACGAAGAAACGATGCACCGAGAAGAGTGCGTTCGCGCGTTAGAAACCTCGCTCGGTTGTTCGATCGAAGACGAAGACGACGATCGGGCAGCTGGATTTCGCGGAAGAGCACTCGTCGTGATCAACCTTTTCGCCCTCGAAGGATGGCACATCGCGGAATCCCTCGGTTACCCTTGCGTCGTCGCGAGCCCGTGCGTTCCGCCCGGTGTGTCAGCACCGCCTTCGTCGTTCGCGAGAAAGTTCGAGCGCTATTATCCCGGGCCGTTTCGATATTTGCACGATAACGAAGACGGCTTGCCCGTGTCGTGGCGCGAGGTCGAGCACTGGATGTGGCCTCTGCTGTCCGAGGAAAGATGGGGGAGTTGGCGAGTCGAGAGGCTTCAGCTCGATCCCGTCCCTTTTCTGACGAAACCAAAAGCGCGTGGGCAGTCGTCGTTACTGTACGGAATAAGCCCAAGCGTCCTGCAAGTGCCCGGATACTGGCCGAGCACCGCGAAAGTGTGTGGATTTTGGTTTCCTCCGGCCGAGTGGGAGCGGGACGTTATGAAACCAGCACAGACGGACGAACTCTTCGGGGACGCAGCACGTACAACAGACAAACGCCCTTCTGTAATTGCGATCGTCCTTTCCACTGTCTGTGACATGGGCCTTCTAGGAACCTTGGAGGACGTTGTCGACATCTTGCACGTCCTCCGAGCTTCCTTAAAGAAGGCGGAGTTTCGGGGAATAGTCGTCGCTCCGTCGGGGTCCGTCCTCGGCAGGGCGTTTGTCATCTTTTCGGAGTCGAGAAAACGAAAATTCCAAGCCCAGGACGAAACTGCAGATGACAATCCTGAACCTCATAACACCGATGAAATTTTGACCCTCATCGAGTCTGTTTCCTTTCAAAAATTATTTCATCGTTGCGCTGGGGTGATTCACCACGGCGGATCGGGAAGCACTGGCGCAGCTCTTCGAGCGGGAATCCCTCAGGTCGTGATTCCGTTCTTTTTCGACCAATTTTTCTTCGCTGAGAAAGTGGCCTGGCTCGGGGTCGCGAGTCTTTTGAAATCATCCGATATTTCAAGAGAAAATAAAAATAGGGCTATGGCACTCGACGAAGCTCTTGAAAACCTCGGCAAGCCTGAATTAAATAAAAGCGCGAAGGAAGTGCAGCGGAATATCGAACGTGAGACCGAGAGTGCGGTATTTCAAGCAGTGGAATATTTCGAGAACAAAACGGAAACGCGGGTTCTAATAAAGACTGCGAAAGAACCGCGACTTCACGTTATAACGCTCTCAAATACTTTGAAAGTTGCGTGCACGCAAGACGCGATTCACGAGACAAAATATATCTTCAACGAAATATTCACGGAAAACGCGTACTTTAGACATGGCATCGAACCAACGTCCGGTGGAGTTATTATCGACGTAGGCGCGAACATTGGATTATTCTTTTTAGCGACACACGCGTGGCTACGTCGTAATTGCGGTTCACCACCGAAAACATATATAGCATTTGAACCGATTAAAAACAACGCCGCGGCGTTTAAAAAGAACGCGTGGATTCACGGTCTCTTAGAAAAGGTCGATTTGATATCGTGCGGTCTGACGAATGAATTTAAAGCCGTGAATGGTGTTGCTGCATTCGCGCATTATCCTTCGATGCCGGGAAACTCGACGATGGTCCCTGAGGAGAAAGAATCGCTGCAAAAGGCAAGGATGAAATCAAAATACTTTGAGCGTCGGGAAAACGTCACTTGCCGCGTTTCAACACTGCACTCCGAATTAAAGAGTTTATATCCCGAACTGAAAAGCGTCGATTTATTGAAAATAGACGCGGAAGGAAGCGAATACGCGATCTTAGAAGGTATGTCTCCGGAGGATTGGGATATCATCAGACAAGTGGTCATTGAAGTTCACGACGTACAAAACAGAGTCTCCCGAATCAAGGTTTTGCTCGAGAAAATCGGGTTCTTCACCGCAGTCGAGAAACATGAGCCAGGTTCGGACGCGTTCATTGTTTACGCTCGCAGAGATGCTTAGGTATACCATTTATTTAGTTATGGTGTCTAGTTAGTTTTAGTGATAAAATGAACATCAATCAACCGTTCAAGGCGGCGATGAGATGAGAGGTTGAGGGAGATTGTCCAGCAAAATTTTTGTCAATAGTTGCTGGTTTAATGGCTTCGCGACGTAATCTGACATGCCAGCTTTGACGCAGTCTTTCTGACTCATAGACTTGATACCAGACGACACCGCGACTATTGGTACGGTGCTCATTTCACCGCCCAATTTACGTATTCTCCTGCTTGACTCCAAACCGTCCATAACAGGCATTTGAAGGTCCATCAAAATAATATCGGGAATTGTTTCGTTTCCTTTCATACACTTCTCACAGTGCTCCAACGCGGATTTCCCGTCGTTCACGCACACCAGTTCGATGATTCCAAAACGTTTAATGAGGCGTTTCACGATAAATTGCGTTGGAACACTATCTTCGGCGAAAAGCACGTTCAACTTTCGCGCCGGAATAAATCCTTCAGTCTTGACTTCTTCACTGATACCAAGGAGCGACATATCTTTCTGCGTTTCCGCGAGCTGCAACATGATTTCTTCGTTCTGCAATATTCTGTAACTCGCGGTTCTTACCAACTGGTCTTTTCCTCCTTTGTCTTTTGATAACGCAGCGAGCAAGTCGTCGACTGTGACTGACAAAACTTCGAGGTCTGTGAGAGCGCGTACCGTCGCCGTGCGACTTCCGATCGCTTTTTCTCCGTTCAGGCTGTTCTGGATAGCTTCTAAAACAGCCATCTCTCCGATAACTGCTCCAGCTGAGCGAACGGCGAGAGTGGCGAGTTTACTGACGTCATGGGAAAATAACTCACCTCCCGAGGCCTCAGAATATTGTTCCGTGTGCTCCAGTGCGTCGACGAGAACCTCGCATTCTCCGGAATTGATAAAATACATGACTGTACCGGATACTCCTTTCCGAATGAAAATCTCCCCAGCCCGAAAATGTACGGTTTTGAACGCAGGTCGAAGCAAAGTTGCAAGAGGGTCTGCACGAACCGCAGCTGCGATTTCTTCCTCCGTGACGTCGATCTGAAGAGGCTGATCCGCTAAAGAAGGAGGCAAGGGTTGCTCCCCCCTCGCGGTCACCCAAGGGTGCGTCATAATCCGTGACAGTGTCGCTCGCTTCGTGGGATCGACGACGAGTATCACCGTCAAAAGATTTTTCAACTCGGGCGAGAGCACGACGGCTTCTGGCGGGAAGCGTAACCCTTGCCTCTGGGCCATGGCGACTATCTGGAAAATGGTTCGACCGATGAAGGGCAACTCAGCGGTCGCCATGTGAAATATGCAGACGCCAAGTGACCAGATGTCTGCGATGTACGGGTCGTAGCCGTCCTCGCCGAGCATCTCGGGAGCGATGAACGCAGGCGTGCCGACGATTTTTTTATTCGAGTTGACCGCCTTACTCTGACCGATGAAAGAAACCCCAAAGTCTGCAATTTTAACAGAACCATCAGCCATCAAGAGCAGGTTTTCGGGTTTAAGATCCATGTGCGCGATACCAGCCGCGTGATGTAGGTAATCAAGACCCTGAAGGACGTCGCGAATGTATCTGTGAATTAACGGTTCTCGCAGTGGCCTTTTGTCGTACCTCGTGAAAATCGGCCCAGAGCTCGCGTACTCGAGAACGAGCAGCAGCTCGTTGGTCTTCTGGTCGTCAATCACCTCGTACAGCTTCAACACGTTCTTATGATTTAATTTCTTGAGGATCGCGATCTCCTTTCGCACCGCGGTCTCTGCGACTGCGGCGTTCCGGTGAGAGACTTTGATCGCGTAGAGCAAATTTTCCTGGATGTGCAAGCCGAGCGCCACCTTCGCGTGCACGCCAACGCCGAGGTCTTTCACGATGATGTACTGGTTAAATTGGCTGTATTCCATCTCCCCCACCCTGACGGAGTATCTCGTTACTTTATCCGTGGTAATCGTCGGCATGTCCCGCCGCGAGGACGAGCTCGTCTCGGAAACGTCAGACGCCGCATCTTCGGACCTGTCAGCGTTGCTCGACCTCTCCAAGTCCCGCGCCAACCCCGCTTTGGTCGTCGTCGTGGCATTCTGATGTGATCTCGCCGTTGTGCCCGACACGTTTCCTTCGGATACCGCGGCCACGTTCGCCTCGGTCAGCTCGCGTGAGCGGGCGTCACCGACGTCTTTTTGGGGCTTGCTCAACTCAGGCTGGTGCGTCTGCTGCGCGGCCATCATCATCGCCGCGTCCGATGAGGGTCTTTTACGCACACCGTCGTCGCTCCTAATCGCGGTATCATGTGGGTCCTGGGATTTCCGAGATGATGATTCATCGCTGTCGCCGTGAGCCCCTCTGCGTGCAGGAAAAATAGGGAAAAAAGATCAGCAAAAGATTAGCGAAGTCTGACTCGGCCACCGTGAAACACGTCTACCCCGCGGAGGCTTCCGGGGGACGACCGCCAGAGGCACGCGGGGCATGTACGCGAAACTAGCGATGAAGAGTCTGTCCGCGCGAAGTTGCCGCGATCGCGACGCAAGCGCGCGTGCGGGGATGAAGGGCGCGAACTCGACGTCTGGCTGGAGTGCGTGGAACGCGTCGGAAAATACGATCGATCGTTCGTCGCTCTGCGGCGCCGCGCGCGCGCCGCGTACCTCGAGGAGCTCAAGCACGGTCCCATCGCGGCGATCCGTCTCTCAGGACTAGACTCACTGTCTCGACCGGGATGCCCACGTCATACCGTGGCGATGTCGCGGAGCAGCGCGCGCGGGGTTTTGGAGTGTATCCCGCGACCCTGTTTGCCCTGCGGAGATCTCCGCCAGAATCCCGCAGAATCCGATTCAGCTTGGCATCCGGATGACAACGCGGAGGTTTGACGCGGGGTGAAAAACGCCGCAGCAGGGTCGAACTTTTCCCTTTGACGCGGGTTGAAAATCGCCGCTGCGGTCGAATTTCCTTTGAATTCGAGGGCTTTGTTTGATTTTCAGGGAATTAAAAGGGGATTTATTTATCTTTTCAGGATCGGCGCCACATTGCCGTTTTCTAGTCTAGGCCTCGAATTTCACCCTCGCGCCTGGCCGCCGTGCTCCCTCGCTGCACGAAGCGACTTGAATAATTTCACGCACTTAGCCTCCGTGTATTCATCTTCTTCGATCTTACAAACCCTCACCGCGACGCATCGGAACAGAAAATCCAGGAATTCCGCGAGCTTTTGGTTTAGCGGCCTCGTCTTCTTTGCCGTGAACTCTCGCGACGGTCGCGACAACAATGTCAGCTTTTCCGTGTTTGCATCGTTTCGAGCATCGACTTGCGACGTCTTCGATAACCAATCGAGCGCCGATTTGTATCCTCTCGATTTGATGTCCGCTAGCGGCGGTATTGGGATACACTCCGAGACCCGAGCAAGAGCTTCCAAAAAGTCCACAAAGGTGAGCGACTCGTACTTCTCCGCGTCGACGAACTGCCGAATAACCCTCATCTGCGAGTAGAGGAAGCACAGCTGCGCTTCACGAAGCGAAAAATCGCTCTCTTCGTCCCTCATCAAGTTCAGCGGGAACAGTACCTCGATGAATTGATCCATCTGCATCAACTTCCGCTGAGATGCCTTCGTGCCGCCCACTGGCATGCAGTACGCGTAATATAGCGCCTCGAGCACGGCGTACGTCGTGCCAGACTTGTACGTTCGAAAGTTACCTTCGCCAAACTTTTCCTCGTCTGTGAACACACTACGGAAGACATCATCCACTGCTTCAGTATAAAGTCGGTTGACGCGAAAGTCGTAAGTTCCCATCTGAACCTCGGGATTGAGATTAGGCATGATGCACATTTCGTACATGACGCTGATCGCTTCTGCCAAACTCGCGCACGTGCCTACTTGCACGTATTTCGCATCCGCGACGCGGCACAAAATTTCGATGAACTCAAAGCGCGTCAACGCGTTGTCTTGGTTCAATTTAGCGATCATTTCCATCTCCTTGCCCTCCGATTCCTGTTCGAAGTTCACGACTTTGAACATCGTCCCGAGATGAGAGCTCGTGCAAAGCTTTGATTCCGGATCGGGGAGCTGGCAGTCCGTGGCGCACATGATCCACTCGTTCAGTTGCATGGTCATGGAGTCGCCCGTGCCGGTGACGCCGTAATACCGGTACAGCTTTTCGGTTTCAAAGTAATAGTTCTTAAGCGCCGAGCAGATGAGTTTCAGCTTATCATCAGGCGACTCATCATCGCCACCACTCTTCGTAAGGAACCTCACAAATTGCTTCTTTTTCAGCGCGTGGTGCCAGTCTCGGTCGAACATCTTGTCAAAAAGCGGCGTTCTGTCGAAAAAGTCACGCGCGTCAGAGAACTTCTTCCTCGGAGCGAACACCGAGTTTTCTATGGACCACGGCTCGACCCACTTCGCTGCGACCGTGAACGATTCCTCTGTCGTCTTGTATATGACATCCTCGACGATTTTGAATTCCAACGGAGGAATGACGAGGTTGCCGAACGATTCTTCGTCGAGCGACTCGGGTTCGTTCACTTCCAAAAAGTGCCGATCCGGGAGAGGACACAGCCGCGGAACCGGCTTGTAGGGCTTGTCGTCTCCGAGGTTCGGGTTCGGTCTAGCCACTTCGTGAAGCATGTCGGTCTGCGGCAATCTTAACTCGTACGTCAGTTCGAGCGTGCCAGGTCGGTAGGGAAGTTCGTCCGGTCGGATGGGAACTTCTGGCACCAAGTTGTTGCCGGTGTGATAATAAAACGCTTTCTTGCCGTTCGGAAGCGAGTACACGGGGAAGAGCTCCTCGTACACCTTGGCACCGCTGACGTGTTCGAACATGACGAGCTTCGCGTTGCGCTTCGCCGGGTCTGGTGCCTTGTCGAAGCCGCTCACGAAGTTGACGCAATTTCGGGATCCCGCGGGGTCGAGGACGACCTTGAGAGGGCCGTACTCGCCCGCCCCATCAGCCGTGTCATGCTCGATCTCAAGCCCGTCTTCGACGTCATCGGGCACGATCTCCATCACGGGAAGAGCGTTCGGAGCCTTGCTGCTACCTTTGAGACCGTCCTCGCTACCGATACCACCGCAAGATTCAGGCCCGCCGAGAGCCACGGCCTCGGCTATTTCCGCAGCCTTGGCACGGAGTCGTTCTTGCACGCTTCCGGGTCGGGTGGTCGATAAAAGCCGCGTCGTCGTCTCCGCGATGTATGCCTCTCCATCTTGACCCACGGGGGGAAGCGTCCCGGATAGGCTCATCTTATTCATGTCGGATGTGAGGTCCCCATTCTGTCTAGCGGGTTGACGTCTCGTTTGCACGTACTTGCGAATGGGTGGGCGCCACCTTTGTTCACCCTCGGGGGTTCCTCTCTGCAAGGGCACGAGGTGGACGCGGGTCAATGCACTCGCACCGTACATCTCAGGATCGGATACCAAGTCATCGCGTCTCTCCTCGGGACGAGCCCACAGATTCCACAGCGGCTGACGCATGGAATGCGTTAGAAGTGCTAGACCTTCTGCGAATGTATCGTCGTCGGCGTTCGCGATGCTCGAAAGCCAATCGTCTTCTGCAAACTGACTCTTCTTTTCCACGGTTTCCGCGTCTTGGGCCAGAAAACTCTCGGCAGAAGCTTGTGTCGCGGATGTGTTGACCTCAAACGTCCCGAGTCCATCTTTCTTCGCGAAGGAGGCGATATCAACCTTCTTTTCGTTCTTTTGCGCGAGCACATCCTCGAGCAGTGATGGAAGTTTCAAAGCGGGCGTGGACTCGGGGTCCTCCCTGGAAATCTCCTCGACGACAGCAGTTTCATCACCCTTCGCTGGCACGTGACCCTTACGCCGCCGAGAGGAGGATTCATATGACACTCCCAAATCTTTTGCCTTTTCATACGATTCACCGACGATGCGTCCTGCGACTTCAATATGACGGTTCAGATGCCGCACCTCTTTTTTATTGTGCAACACTCGCTCCAAAGCCTTCGCGCGGAGCTCAAGCTTGTAGAATATCGTGCGGTTCTCCGCGTTCGAAGCGATGTTCTGGATCGTTCCAGCGATCAAATCTCCCCCTTTCACCACTCCTTCACCGATCGCCACGTGACGCCGGTTCACCATCCCAGATGCGTTCGTCTTCAGCAGCCTGTAAATCCCATGTCGGGCGAGAGAAATTTGCGCGGCGGGTAACGACGACAAATTAAGAAGTGCAGCGGCGGCGAAGAGCTCGGCACATCGCTTCATTTCAGTATCGTGTGACACGTGTTCCTCGCCGCTCTCCGCGATGTGCCTTTCGTAGTCGTCGCGAGCTTCCTGTGCGACAGCAGCAGCCGCCTCCGAAGTTTTCCTAGCCTTTCTCAGAAGATCCTCCGTGTCATCGAGATCATACTCCGGCTCTTCTCCCGCGTCCAACGCAGCTTGCGTCTTACTGAGCATCTCCTCAGCTTCCCTCACAGCCTCAGCAGCAGCAGCCGCCGCCGCTTCTTCCTCGAGTTCCACCTCTTCCTTGACTTCAATCGGACATAATAGCTTGAGCAAGTTCGGCAGAACGGACTTGCGCACCAAAGATGCCTTGATGGAGTTCGAATCCGAATCTGAAGTCATGAACGCCAAGATGCGAGCGCCGCGTTCCTGCTCGCCCAACAAGGGTGACGTTACCATGTGAATCCCGATTTTCTCCATTCGCGCAGGGCCACCGACCGCCGTTGAGACGTCGTGGAACGCCAACAACGATTCCATTGCAGCCGCGGCGAATGTGGTGCATCGGACGGTGGTATTTTCACCACCGTCGCACGCACAACTCTCGAGCGCGTCGAAGAGACCAGCAGATATGTACTCCCGGCGAGCCGCCGCCGAACGATAGCAGATACTCCACGAGGCCGCGACTGCAATTTTGCGGGATTTCTCCGTCAACCGGATCGCGGGTAATCGAATCGCGGTGAGCAAGAAATTCATGATGTTCTTTCGCGAGGCGGCGATGTTCTCTGCGCGTGCAGCGTGAGCAGCAAGCGCAGCAGCAGCTGCCTCTTCCGCGGCTTTGGTCGCCTCATAGAACGCAGTGGTGGCCTGCTCGACAGGGGTTTCAGGCTCGTCTCCAGCATCCATAACGAGCTGCATTTTAGTCACGTAGACTTCCGCCTCTGCAGCTTTCACTTTGGCAGCCGCGGCGAGTCTATCCTCCTCCAGCTCGGGCATCCCTGGCTTGATGCCGCCGAACTCGTCGACGACGTCCATGTCCTCGAGCGACGGAGTTTCCACGCGGGGTATCGTCAACAGTGCTCCGTCTTTTTCAAGGTAAACCTCACCGTGGTGTACCGGAGGATCGTTCTCGCTGTAGAGCATGAGCCAAAGAGATGCTATGGTGAACTGAAGAGCCTTCGCGCGGATGCGCGGATGATTCGGCTTCAAAAACGAGTCTTCCCCCGCATCGGAAGCCTCGATTAGACGTTCCTCCTCGGATTCGATCCCGAGCTCCACCTTGCCTGATATACTCACAGCCTTGACGCACACGTTTCCCATTTCTATGAGATAGGGTATACAATTTGGCGCGTATTTTATGAGATTACCCCGTCCCGAGGGTGAACGGGCGACGCACCAAATCGTACAAGCGAGATATTTCATCGTCGCGTATGTCTCGCTCGGGTACCTCTCAGTCACCATGTTTATCAAGCTCACGATATTCTCGAGCTGCTTCGGCGTGAAAGCCGCTTCGTACGGAGTCGCCAAATACATCAGAGCAGCTGCGGTGGCTTCCCACAATGGCTTATGAAACCACTTGTGATTAGCCCCAGCCTTAGCTGATTCGATCAGTTTGTCGACCAGTTCGGTGTCTCTCATTAGCATACCACGATATGGGCCATCCAAAGTTGCATCTCCTTCTTTAGGAGCGTCTGCGAACATATACTCGAGAATGAGACCAGCACACACGGCGGCCATGGTACGGGTACGGCCCTCATCGTACGGCGCGACCGTGAGCCAGTGCTTAATGCACTCGATCACGGAATGCGTGTAGTCCCAAGGAAGCTTTTCTCTCACCGGACGTACAAACTTTTTCCCTTCTCGTCGCGCCTTGAATTCCGCGAGCTCGAATTCTGCGATTTCCTCCGCGGTGAAGGGCGGTGGAGTTTCCGGCCTCGCACCGAGCAACATGAGTCGTTCGCAGTGCGATCTATCCTCGCACAATGTGGCTATGATACCGATCGCCGTAAAAACCGCGTTTTCCGTGATGGCGTCATTTTGTACGCCGTCGTGCGCACGGCGACAGAAACTGATCAAACGCAGCATCGCTTCATCCGAGAGGGATTCCGTGTTCGCCAGGGTCGCGCGAACCAACCCCCACAACGCCGTGATGCAGTTCTCGATTGTCGCCGCCATGAGAGGGATCGTACTCGCTTTCAATGCTGCACTTTCTTCTTGAATTTGCTCGAGCTCCGCAACTGAGACGGTGGACATGACGCGTTTCACGGTACCCCCCGCGTCGGGCGTTTCCTCTTCCGATTCTGGTTCAACCCATTCTTCGCCCAACGCCTCGGCGCGGGCTTTAGCCGCGGCGATCGCGGCCGCTTTCGCCTCCGCCTCTTCCTCAGCCTTTAAAGCCGCCGCCTTTGCCGCCTTTTCTGCCTCGTAAAGCTCAGTCACGGTCGGCGGAGCAGGGCCGACGAGCTCAGTCAGAGACGTTTTCAGCGTGCGGGTGAGGGAATCAATCGTCTCACTCAAGTTCTTCTCCTGCGCGACCTGCTCTTGGCTCGCCGGATCTTTCGCGAAAATTCCCATCGCCGCCGAGGCCGCGAGCCTGATCGCGGCGTTATCGCTTTCCAGCAGCGAGCTGAGGGAACCGTATCCGCCTGATTTAACGAGTGAACCCCGCGCGTCGTAGTCGCGCAGCATGATACTCGCGAGCGTCTCCCCAGCACTCAATCGGCGATGGCTTCGTTCGCATCGGTACGCGTGCACAGCGTGCTTGTATTTATTTATGGCTTTCGCCCGCTGCTTGTCCGACTTCATTGCGGCCAGCTCAGCTTCGCTTGGAGGGTCTACTGGGAACGGAGGATCTTCCATCGGCGCCGCGCACGCGCCTAAGAGCATTTCCAGCCCTGGATCGAGTTCGATGTACTGCGCGCGGGCGCGTTTATCCACGAACATGATGCCGAGGGTACCGAGGGAGCGGTCGTAAAATTCGTCGCGCACCTCGCACGTGTACGCCTCGTCCTCGCCGCCGAATTCTGCAGGTTCTCTTGTGATCGAGGTTTTCAGCATCTCGATGAGATATCGCATGAACGGATGCGCACCTGGCGTGCCTTCTTCGACTTCCTCCTCATCCTCCTCCTCCGACTTTCCGACGTTCATGAGATCCGTGCGACTCTGGCTGCTCACTGATAAACACCACGTGACAGCCGCGGCTACGGACCGAATCTTGTCCGTGTACTTGTTCGAAAGCGCGTCGACGATTTTGTCGAACAACGAGTCAGGCATCTCGATGCGGTAGTCCTTTTGTATGGACATCTCCCAGATTCCGAGGATCGCCTCCTCCTTCAGCACGTTGTCGTCCTTCTCCACGCCAGTCGTCCACTTCAACTCGAGGTGTTCGAACATCTGTAGTCGGTTCGTTTCCGCTGAGATAGGTTGTCCCCTCTTCAAGTTACCCCACGTCTCCTCGGTCATCGTGATTGTTGAACTGCCCCCCTCGTTCAAGCGAGGGTCGTAATTTTGAATCTCGAGCAGCAGTTTGAACCTCATCCCGACGTACTCGGACTTTCTCGTGAACTCGCCAACATCGCCTTCCGAATCCTGGTCGGTGATTTCCCTCACGAAGCGCCAACGCTCTTCTTCTTGGCCCGCGATCGTGGGACCGTACATCGCTTCCGCGACTTCGCTGTACATGGCCTCGAAGTCCATCCCCGCGTCGAGGGCGACCTGAAATGGCTTACCTCGCACGATGATGCGAGGCATCGCGCCCTCGACGTCGGGATTACCCCACACGTTCGTGACTGTTTTCACACCCTCTCGCATCGGCGAGAGCGTGCATTCCGCGACGAACTCCGCGTGCGACCTGTCCCTTTCCTTCTTCTGTTGCGCGCGCAGTAACGCATCGGATGTGCGCGTGAGGGTATTATCAAACGTCTTGATATTCCTGACACGCCCCAAGAGCCCGCCTAACTTCGTGTCTCTCTTCTGAGTAGCAGCGCCGTGCGAGGGCCGATCCAACACGGCCATTTGGTCTATCGAATCGCCGAACCTCCACGAAAGACGCTAGGATGACGAAGTCACGCGTTCATCGCCTTCGGTGCGCGTTCAGGTGATCACGCGTGAACGCGAGCAGGGTATCGACCCTTCAGCCGTAACGGCGACTGCTCGGTGCGAGCGTCACGAGGTGTGCGCGAGAGCGCGGGCGTCCACGAATTATGGGTGTTGACGACTTTTTCTGCTCTCAGCGGCATCAGGGAATGGCGTTGGTGCTATTTTTGGGTTGCGACGCGCGAGCGCGACTCGAGCGCGTGCGGAAGGCCCGCGCGCTCGTCCGCGTCACCGCGCGTCACCGCGCGTTCGACCGCGCGCGTAGTTCGAATGATTTTACGCTCTGCGTGAGTATTACGAATCATCTAGTCGCACTGCACGCGGCGCGAGAACGCGGCGGCGGTTTCACGAGCGACGCGGCTTTTTTCGTTTCAAAGCTCCCTCGCGCGCTCCGGCGTCGCGCTCCGGCTTCGACGATCCGACGAGCACGCCGCCTTCTCCCGAGGACGCGAACGGGTTCGATGCGTCCTGTACGTACACGACCTGCTCGGGCGCGGTCGACACCGCGGGGAGACGCGCGAACGTCTCGCCGATGATCGACGTGGTGGGGTATCCCGCCGCTCTCAGCGCCGCCGCGCACGTCTCCGCGGCGTCGGCGGGGACGCTCGCGAGGAGACCTCCCGCGGTCTGCGGGTCGAATATCAGAGGGTACATCGCGTTCCTCGCGATTGCTTCCTGGTTCGCGACCGCGCGGGCTAACCGCACGTTCGACGCCTGCAGCGAGGACGTTATCCCGAGGTCCAAGCACTCTCGCGCGCCGTCGAGCACAGGAACGGCGTCGAGGTCGAGCACCGCCGCGACGTTCGAGCCCTTGCACATCTCGACGAGGTGACCGAGGAGCCCGAACCCGGTGACGTCCGTGCACGCGCTCGCTCCGTGGTCGACTAAAATCTTCGCCGCGGTCGCGCTCGGTAGACGCATGCTATCGAGCGCGGCGCTTATCCAGCGTCCCTCCGCTTTCGAGCGCATGTCCGCGGCGAACAGCGTCCCGGTGCCGATCGGCTTGGTTAAAATCAGCGCCTCGCCGGACTTCATTCCCCCTTTCCGCATGAGCGTCCCGCGATCGGCGACGCCGTGGACGGAAAATCCTAACGCGAGCTCCGCTCCCTCGCAGCTGTGGCCTCCCGCGAGCGCGCAGCCGACGTCTTTGAGGACGGACGTCGCGCCGGACATCATCTGAAACAAGTCTTCCTCGACCTGAGACTCGAGACCGTACGGCACCTGCGCGATCGCGAGCGCGGCGTGCGGCTCCGCGCCCATCGCCCACGAATCTCCAAGCGCGTGTACCGCGGCTATTTGTCCAAAGATGTAAGGATCGTCCACGAAGGAACGGAAAAAATCGACGGTTTGCACGGAAACCTTTCCGGGCGGAACCGTGATCACCGCCGCGTCGTCGGGTTGATCGAGGCCGACTTCGACCTCCGCTCGCGTGGGCACGTCGAGACGCGCCATCACGCGGCTCAGCACGCTCGCGCCTACTTTCGCCCCGCACCCGCCGCAGCGCATCGGAACCGCCTGAATCGCCGCGATCGCCGCCGGTCCGGACGCGAGCGCGACTTCTGCGACCTCGGGAACGGGCTCCGGCATCGCCGGCATTTCCTGGTACATTTTCATCCACTTCCGATCGATCTTGTCCTTCCACTTCCACAGCATCGCTCCCGTCTTCGAGACGCCGCCGAAGCTCATGGAACCGCGCGACGCGATCGCGTGCTTGGACCCCGTGCTTATAAGACCGAGAAATTTCTTCTGCGGCGTGAATTCCACGAGCGGCTCGCCGAGTAAATATCTCCGCAAGTTGTCCGCCAGCGGCGGGCCTTGACGCACGGCGAACACCCCCGCTTTCGGTCGCGGATGCCCTCGCACCGCCGCGATGTCCCCCGCGGCGAATATCCCTGGATGAGACGTCGACTCCAACGTCGCGTTCACTCTGATGAACCCGTCCTCGGTCTCGAGTCCGGACTCCCCCGGCCACGCCTGCGGCGCCGCCTGCGTGCACCAGATGCACTCGTCTGCGGCGAGCACTCGTCCGCTCGCGAGTCGCACTTTATCCTTCGCGACGTCTTTCACGCCGTCGTCCTCGACGACCTCGACGCCCCTCGACGCGAACACGTCGAGGAATATATTTCGCGTGTTCGCCGCGTGCGTCGGCACGAGCTTCCCCCGCGTCACGATCGCGAACGACGCGAGGTCTTTCGACCTTCCCGCGTTTTCGAGCTCCTCGTGCAGTCGGTGTTGCATCGCGAGCGCGAGCTCGACGCCGCCGCCGCCGCCGCCGACGACGACGACGTTCGTCTTCGTGTTTTGCTCCAACACGCGTCTCATGAGCGCTTCCCACCGCGCGCTGAACCCGAATATCGGTTTCACCGGCGTCGTGAACGCGGACGCGCCCGTCACCGCGCCGGAAGACGGCGTGATGCCGACGTCGACGCTGAGCGCGTCGTAGCGAATCGACGGCCTCGACTTCAAGAGCACGCGCTGGTTCGCCGCGTCGATCCCGATCGCCTCGTCGTGCACGAGCCTGTGCCCCGCGAACGTGCACAGCGGCCGTAAATCGACGTGGCACTCTTCCCAGGTGTAGTGCCCGGCGACGTGCCCCGGGAGCATCCCGCTGTACGGCGTGTGCACGTCCTTCGCGATCAGCGTCACGCGCACGCCGGGGAGCTTGTTCATGCCGAACATCTTGAGCACGTAGACGTGCGAGTGCCCGCCGCCGATGAGGACGAGGTCTTTGACGACCGGCCCGCCCGTGTCGGCGTCCATCTTGCCCATGCTCGCGCTCGCGGCGCTCGCGAATCGGCGGCGGCGGTGGAGCGGGCGCGAGGAGGACGACGTATTCCTCGACGTCGACGACACGCGCGCGCTTCGACTCGGGTCTCGAACGCGATCGACGGCGCACGCGATCTGTGGAAGCGACGACGCGAAGCTCATGCAAAGCACATCCGCGGTCGCGTTCGGCGACGAGCGATTCGCGCGCGCGCGCGACGGCCAGCGTCCGGGGATCTGAACGCCGACGATTCGCGACATTTCGACGACACCAGACGGCGCCGTGACTGGCTACTGGCCCGGCTGCTTGGGTCCTGTCGGCATCTCCACGTGGACGTCGACACCGCGCGCGGGACGCAAAACACCTCGCGCCGCGGAAGGGCGCGGACGCGAGACCGCGACCGTCTCACCGCGAACGTCGCGAGCGCGCGCTCTCGCCGCGCGCGCCTGCGGGGACGATGACGAGCGCGACGCGCGCGGTCGCGGCGACGACGTCGATCTCGTCCCGGCGCGATCGCGTCGTCGTCGCGAGAAGATCGACACCTCGCGGCGTCCTCGCGCGTCGAACCCGCGCCGCCTCGCGCGTCATCGCGGCCGCGGCGACCGCGGAGGACGTCGCGACGTACGAGTGGAACGGCATGAAATGCGCGTACCGCGCGAAGGGCGACGCCGGGACGCCCGTCGTCCTCGTGCACGGCTTCGGCGTGAGCTCGTATCAGTACCGAGACACGATCGACGCGCTCGCGAAGACGAACAGAGTGTACGCGCTCGACCTCCTCGGGTTTGGTCTGTCCGACCAGCCGGACGTGCCGTACGAGATGGAGTTCTGGAGAGACCAAGTCTCGCACTTCATCGATGACGTCGTGAAAGCGACCGCGGTCGTCGTCGGGAACTCGATCGGATCGCTCGCGGCGTTGCACGTCGCCGCGAAAGCGCCCGAACGCGTCGCCGGCGTCGTGCTTCTCAACTGCGCGGGGGGGATGAACAACAAGGTGAAGCGTCTGCCCGGGGACTTCGACGGGTTCGGGTGGCAGTACAAGGCTGTCGTTCCCGTCTTCAGCGTCGTCCTCGCGATCATCGACTTCGTGCTTCGATTCGACGCCGTCGCGAAGCCGGTGTTCGACGGCGTGCGCGGCGAGGAAAACGTCCGCGGCGCGCTCCGAGGCGTGTACAAAGACCCGACGAGAGTGGACGACGCGCTCGTGGCGTCGATATGCGACGCCGCGGAGCGTCCCGGGGCGTTCCGCGCGTTCGTTAGGATCCTCACCGGGCCGCCGGGGCCGAGGCCGGAGGAGCTGATGGACGACGTGAGATGCCCGATGCTCATCCTGTGGGGGGACGAGGACGGGATAACGCCGTTGGACTTTCCGTTGGGGCAGTACTTCGTGAACTTGCCGGAGACGCGGGCCAGGACGACGCTGAAGGTGTTCGAGGGCGAAGGGCACTGTCTGCAGGACGATAACCCGTCCGCGGTGAGCCCGGTCATCGGGGAGTGGGTCAACGCGTTGTGAGTGCTATTATTACTCTGAAACGCCGCGTCGGAACGACCGAGAGTAGTTGTACCTATCCGAGCAGCCACCCTTGCGAGCCGACGACGCCGAACTCGCCGTCCACGACCTTCGCCTGCTTCGCTTTCTTCTTCCCCCACCGCGTCTGCCCGGACTCTTTCATCTCCTTCACGCGCCGCGTGATCTCCTTCGCGGTGTTGAACGTCCCCCCGGTCGGCTTCCCGCACGTCGCGCACGCCTTCTCCTTCGCGTTGTGCCTCAGCGCGCAGTGCTCGCAAAAGTAGTGCTTACACCTCGTGACGACCGGGTCTCTGACTTTATCCCACGGCTCGTCGCATATTCCGCACGTCGGCGGGACGTCGTCGTCGGAGTCGTACTCGTCGTCGGACCCGCGCAACGCTTCGCCGTCTTCGCCCAACGCGCGTTCCATCCTTTCGAGCGCCTGGAGCTTCTCTTTCCGAAGTTTCTCCTTCTGGTCCCACTCCTTATCCAGCTGCCACCCGTGCTTGTAATCGCCTCTATCGTGCATGAACTTGCACCCGTCGCCGTACCCGCAGTACCCGGTCTCCTTGTAATCCTTGCAGATGTCAGGTTTGTAATCCATGATGAACGTCATTCGCACGTTCGAGGACGCGCGCATCGGGCCGTGCGCGCCCGCGCCCTTCTCGCTCGCGATCGAGTGCTCTTGCCTGAACCCCGCGCGGTAGTCCACGTAGTTGTTCCTGCCTTTGTACTGCTTGTCGTCCACGAAACCCTCCGCGCGCTCGGCGGCCGTCTTCAGAACCTTCTCGCGCATCGCGCGCCCGTCCAGGTGCTTCTCCGTGTCGATCTGAAGCTCCGCGGTCGCGCCGCCGTCGCCGCGCTGCTGCAGCGTGCGGTCGCCCGCGAACGTGAAGACCTGGAGCTTCTCCTTATCGTCCCTCGCGGTCGTGCCTCCTATCGCGTTCGCGCGCTTCTTCTTCTCCGCGGGCGCGACGACGGAGGATCGCCCCGCCCCGCGCGCGGCGTCCTCGCCGTCGCTCCCGTCGTCCGCCACGGCGCGCTTCCGGACGTTCCCTCGCCCGAACTTGCCTTTCTTCTTGAACCCGCCGCCGCCGCCGCCGCCGCTAGGGGCGGTCGTGGAGGGACCGGCGTCGTGGTCGCCCATCTCGCGAGTGGGTTCGCCAGCGCCCGCGAGGTGCGCGCCGCGAGTGACGACGAGATGCGCTGAGCTCGCGGTGCCCTAAAAATTGTGCGATCGCGCTCGCGCTCGAAGTGCCGTTTCCGACCGGCTCGACCGACACTCCGCGGCTTCAAACTCGCCGTCACGGGTCATCACGCGATTGGCCTGCGATTGGCCGTCCACGCCAGCAGGATACGCTTTATTTCCAGGCTGGACGCGGTGATTAATTCAACAACACCGGGCACAACTTCCCCGCGCCGCTCCTCCTCTCACAAGACGCGCACTCGAGATGGCGTTCGCGGCGTCCACCGCGGTAAACGCCGCCCTCACGGCGCTGCCCGCGCGCCGAGCGCGGAGCGCGTCCGCGCGCGCGCGCGTCGCCGCGCTGTCTTCGCGCCAAAATAAAATCACAACAACTTTCGATCTGCGTCAACGCGCGCGTCGGACGCGCGCGCGATCGTCCAACGCGTCGCGCGCGCTGATCACCGCGGCGTACCGCGGGAGCCAGTCCGGATACGTCTCATTCAAGGGTAAATCTCCCGGGAGCGTCTCCTTCGGCGCGATCGCGGAGCCCGCGACGGAGACCGCCGCGGGCGTCGCGTACGAAACGCTCGCGCTCGGCGTCCCGAAAGAATCGTTCAAGGACGAGAGGAGAGTCGCGCTGGCGCCGGACGCGTTGGGGAAGCTCGTGAAAGCCGGGATGAAGGTCGTCGTCGAGTCCAACGCCGGGGTCGAGTCCGAGTACGCGGACGAACAGTACGTCGAGCAAGGCTGCGTCATCGGGAACCCGTGGACCGCGGACATCGTCTGCAAGATCCGACCGCCGTCCAAGCCGGAGGTGGCGAAGCTCAGAGAGGGACAGATCTTATTCTCGAACATCTACCCGCGCCAGGACGAAGCGCTCGTGGAGAGCCTCCGGGCGAAGGGCGTGACCGCGTTTGGTTTAGATTGCGTCCCGAGGACGATATCCCGGGCGCAGGCGTTCGACACGCTGTCGTCCATGGCGAACATCTCCGGGTACAGAGCCATCGTCGAAGCCGCGAACGCGTTGCCGCGGTTTTTCGCCGGGCAATTTACGATGGCCGGGAACGTGCCCCCCGCGAAGGTCCTCGTCGTCGGCGCCGGGGTCGCCGGGCTCGCGGCGGTGCAGACCGCAAAGAACATGGGAGCGATCGTGCGCGCGTTCGACGTGAGAGCCGCGGCGAGGGAGCAAGTCGAGTCCATGGGCGCGGAATTCCTCGAGGTGGAGCTCGAAGAGAGCGGCGAAGGCGCGGGCGGGTACGCGAAGGAGATGTCCCCGGAGTTCATCGCCGCGGAGATGGAGCTGTTCGCGAAGCAGTGCGCGGAGTGTGACATCGTCGTCACGACCGCGCTCATCCCGGGCCGCCCTGCGCCGAAGCTCATCTCCAAGGCGATGGTCGAGAGCATGCGACCGGGGAGCGTCACCGTCGACCTCGCCGCGGAGGCGGGCGGGAACATCGAGAGCACGGTTCCCGGGAAGGTGATTCGCACGTCGAACGGGGTGACGTGCGTCGGATACACGGACCTCCCGTCCCGGTGCGCGGGGCAGTCCTCGACTTTGTTCGGGAACAACATCGCGAACTTCATCATGTCCATGGGCGACGCGAAAGAAGGGAGGTTCGAAATCAGACTCGACGACGAAGCCGTCCGCGGCGCGCTCGTGACGCAGAACGGGAAGATCATGTTCCCGCCGCCGCCGCCGCCGCCGAAGCCGGTGCCGGTCAGAGCGCCGGAACCGGAAGAAGTGTGCGATCTCGACGCCGCGGACGAGTGCAAGCCCCCGCCCGCGTGGATCCCGGACGCGAAGTCCGCGATGGCGTTGGGGGCGCTTCTCGCGTTGTTTTACGCCGCGGGCGGCGCCGCGCCGCCGCCGGAGGCGATCGGTCTGATGTCCACGTTCTCGCTCGCGTGCATCGTGGGCTACTTCGCCGTCAACGGCGTCAGCGCGGCGCTGCACTCGCCGCTGATGTCCGTCACGAACGCGATCTCTGGGATGACCGCGATCGGCGCGCTCGAGCTCATGCGCGGGGGGCTCCTCCCCGACACCGTCGCCGCGACCGCCGCCGCCGCCGCCGTCGCGATGAGCGCGGTGAACATCGCGGGCGGGTTCTTCATGACCGGCCGGATGCTCGACATGTTCAAGCGACCGGACGACCCGCCGTCGTACTCGAACCTGTTGCTCGTCCCGGTGATCGCCGCGATCGCGTTTTACGCGAAGCAAGCCGCCGCGGGCGTCGCCGCCGTCGCGTTGCACGAGTCCATCGCGCTCGCGTCCGCGCTGTGCTGCATCGGCGCGATTTCAATGCTCGCGTCGCAGCAGACCGCGAGGACAGGGAACGCGCTCGGGTCCGCGGGCGTTCTCCTCGGCCTCGCCGCGACCGCGGGCCCTAGGCTCGCGACCGCGTCCGCGGACATGCTCATGCAAGCCGCGGGCGCGCTCGGCGTCGGCGGCGTCGTCGGCCTCGCGATCGCCGCGAGATGCGCGATCACGGATCTCCCGCAGCTCGTCGCCGCTTTCCACTCCCTCGTCGGCCTCGCCGCGACGTTGACGTCCGTCGCGGCGTACATGTCCCACCCCGCGGCCACGGGCGCGGCGCACCTCGGCGCGACGTGCTTCGGCGTGTTCATCGGCGCGCTCACGTTCACGGGGTCCGTGATCGCGTTCGCGAAGCTACAAGGTTTAGTCCCGTCCAAGGAAGTCGCGCTTCCCGCGAAGCAGGTGTTCAACAGCGCCGCGCTCGCCGGATCGCTGTACTACTGCGCGATGTTCTTCAAGGCCGCGGTCGCGGGCGCGACCGGCGACGCGGTCAGCGCCCTCGGCGCGATCGCCGCTCTCGGGGCGTTCATCGGCCTGCACGCGACGCTCGCCGTCGGCGGCGGCGACACCCCGGTCGTGATCACCGTCTTAAACTCATCCTCCGGGTGGGCGCTCTGCGCGGAAGGCTTCGTGCTCGGGAGTCAGCTCCTCACGGTCGTCGGCGCGCTCATCGGCGCGTCCGGGGCGATCTTATCGCAGATCATGTGCGTCGCGATGAACCGTTCCATCGTCGGCGTGTTGCTGGGGATCAAGGGAACGCTGAACAAAACGAAGACGGTCGACGTCGACCCGAACATGCTGTGCGACGTCGAGCGCGGCGAGTGCGTCGTGTCCGACGCGGGCACCGCCGCGCAGGACCTCGCGGACGCGAAGAAGGTCCTCATTGTCCCCGGGTACGGCCTCGCGGTGAGCAAGGCGCAGTACGCGATGGCGGACCTCATCGAGTTGTTGCGCGAGAGCGGCAAAGACGTCGTCGTCGCCGTGCACCCGGTCGCCGGGAGGATGCCCGGGCAGCTCAACGTCTTGCTCGCGGAAGCTGGCGTGCCGTACGACGTCGTGAAGGAGATGGAAGAGGTCGAGAACGACGTGGACAAGTACGACGTCTCGTTAGTCGTCGGCGCGAACGACACGGTGAACCCGAGCGCGGTGGAGGACCCGAACAGCGAGCTCGCGGGGATGCCCGTGATTCAGGTGTGGCGGTCGCAGAAGGTGCTCGTGCTGAAGCGGTCGCTCGCGGGCGGGTACGCGGACGTGGAGAACCCGCTGTTCTTTAACTCGAACACGAACATGGTGTTAGGCGACGCGAAGTCGTCCATCGAAGAGATCAAGGACGGGCTGAAGGCGCTCCTGTAGAAGTCCGTCTGGTTGTACATCCTGTCTGGTTGAGCATTATGTAGATGTGAAATAATCCAAGTGAGCGATCTCGTCGCCTCGCACACGCGCCCGCGCACGCGTACTGTAGACGCACGGACGCACACGGCATGTCGCACCACGTCAGACGCGGTAGCGGAGCGCTTCTCGCGGCGGCTCGGCAGCTCGCTCGCGCGCGCGCGGTTCGCGCGTCGGCGAGCCAACATCGTCATAACTTCGTGACGTGGCAACGATCGGAGACTCCGGGGGGTTCTCGCGCGGAGACGCGCGGGTTCGCGTCGAGTCCCGCGTCAAGAGCGGGCGAGTTCGATCGCCCCGAGTCGGGGTTGATCGCGGGGATGAAGTCGAAGGTGCGAATCGCTTCCTTCCACGCGCGCGTCGTCGTCGTTCCACCGCCGTCTCCTCGCGCCGTGACTTTTCTGACGACGAGCGAACCTCCCTCCCCATCGCGCAGATACAAACGAGCCTCGAGGCGACGTTCGTGGACGTCGTGGACATGTCCGGCGACGGCAGGCACGTCACGATCAAGGTCGTGTCGAAAGCGTTCGAAGGGAAGAACCCCATCAACCGCCAGCGGATGGTGTACAAGGCGATTTGGGAGGAGATGCAGACGGACAAGGTGCACGCCGTGCAGGGCATCGTCACGCAAACTCCGGAGGAAGCGCAATAGAGCGCGAGCACGGTATTCTTTCGTTTAGCTAACCTGCTATGATGGCATTCAATAACGTATAGAGCTAAGAGTCATCGACTACTTCCTAACGCGCCCCGGAGTGGCGTAGTTCTCCGTGAACCACTCCACCGTCTCCTTCATCGCGTCCTCGAACGGCGTGAACTTGAAGTCCGGGAGGTACCTCCGTAACTTCGCGTTGTTCGCCGTCTTCTTATGCTGCCCGTCCGCTTTCGTGGCGTCGAACTGAATCTCACCCTCGAACCCCAGAGCTTTCGCGACCGTGTGCGCGACGTCCGCGATCGACACCTCGTCCTCCTCGCCGACGGACAGGATGATCGGGTCCGCCTCGTCGTAACTTCTGAGCGTCCACACCATGAGTCGCGCGAGGTCTTTACTGAATATGAACTGCCGCAACGGCTTCCCGGTTCCCCAGATCTGAAACGGCTCGCCTTTTTGTTTACACAAGTATCCGCGGTGGATCAACCCCGGGATCACGTGCGAGTCCTCGAGGTGGAAGTTATCGTGCTTCCCGAAGATGTTCGTCGGGATCACGGACGTGAACTTCATCCCGTACTGGTCTCGATACATTCGGTTCTGCACGTCCACCATGCGCTTCGCGTACGCGTACCCCTCGTTGCTAAAGTGCGGCGCGCCGTCGTGGATCATCGTCTCGTCGATCGGGAACGTCGTCTTGTCCGGGAAAATGCACGTGCTGAGGCACGACACGAGCTTTTTTATGTTTCGCTTGTGGCACTCCTGGAAGATGTTGTCGTTCATGATGACGTTGTTCCTCCAGAACTGTACCTTGTACTTCATATTCGCGAACAGACCGCCGACTTGGGCGGCGAGGTGGATCACGTGCGTGGGCATGTACTTGTCGAATATCGCGGACGTCTGTATCGGGCACGTGAGGTCTCCGTCCCCGCTCGACAGGTACACCCACCTTTCGTTTAGGGTTCCCTCCTCGGCCTCGATCACTTCCTGAATCGCTTTCCCGACGAGGCCGGAGCCGCCGGTGACCATGACGACGGTCTTCTCGGGAGAGCTCATCGTGACGGTGTTCGCGTCGCGCGCGAGAGAGAATAACGCGTCGCGGAGGACCGCGCCACCGTCCTCCCGCGGGGATCTTGTGCTCCGTGTGCGAACCGCGCCGCTCGTGCTATCGTTTTTGAGTACGAGTGTACCGGGGTCACCTGACGTTCGACAAATTTTCCTGGCCGCAAAATGCGACGCCTGACTAATAACCCATACGTGTACGAATTTGTGTGTACCGTACGCAAGAAGCGCGCCAAGTCGGACAGCTCGACAACAGAAAAGAACCTGAGCAGCAACTCCCGCACTGCGCTCGCGCGAAGACGACGCCACCGCGACGCGAACGACGGCGGCGGCGGAGGCGCAGACGAACGCTCGCGCGAACGGAGGCCCCCGAGGCGACCGAACGCGGGTCTCGCGACCGCCCCGGCGCGCACGACGGCGGCGATGGCGTCGTCCGCGGTCGCGACGATCGCGACCATCTACAGCGGCGATCGCGTCGACGTCGTCGCGCGGGGCCGTCGCGCGCCTCCTTCGCGCACCGCCGCGAGCGCGCGTCTCGGAAACGAGCCGAGACGCATCGTCGTCGCGAACGCGTGGGCGCGCGGCGCCGCGCTGACGCGACGACGACGCGTCCGCGGCGTCGCGCCGCGCGCGTCGGAGGAGGACGACAGCGCGGCTCCGCCGACGACGTCGACGTCGTCGTCCTCGTCCGCTGAACCGGAGCTCGAGTGCGTCGTCGTCGGCATGGAGGCCGCGTGCGTTTTGAGCGTAGACGACGACGACGACGACGACGACGGCGAGAGCGGCGGCGACGCGAGCTCGACCTCCTCCGTCGCGCGCGTCGGCGTCGGCGACGACGACGACGCGGACGCCGCGACGGGTTTCGCCGCGCTCCTCGGCGGCGCCGCATTAGTCTCCCCGTTCTTCCTCTGGGGCACGTCCATGGTCGCGATGAAGACGGTGCTGCCCGCGACGAGCCCTCTGTTCGTCGCGTCCGTGCGCTTAGTCCCCGCGGGCGCGGTTCTCATCGCGTGGGCGGCGTTGAATAAGCGCCCGTGGCCGAACACCGCCAACGCGTGGGCCGCGATCGCGTTGTTCGGACTCGTCGACGGGACGATGTTCCAGGGGTTCTTGTCCGAGGGTTTGCAGCGCACGTCCGCGGGTCTCGGGAGCGTGATCATCGACTCGCAGCCGCTGACGGTCGCGGTGCTGGCGAGCGTGATATACGGCGAGACGATCGGCGCGGGGGGCGTCTTCGGTTTGTTCCTCGGCGTCGTCGGTCTGCTCATGCTCGAGCTCCCGCGCGAGGCCCTGGAAGGTTTATTCCACGGCGACGCCGCGACCGCGATCGCGGCGATCACCTCCGGTGTCGACGCGGAGGGCGGGCTGTGGGAGAGCGGCGAGTGGTGGATGCTCCTCGCCGCGCAGTCCATGGCCGTCGGCACGGTCATGGTTCGGTGGGTGTGCAAATACGTCGACCCGGTGATGGCGACGGGGTGGCACATGGCGTTAGGCGGCGTCCCGTTGCTCGCGTACAGCGTAATCAACGAACCGGAGGTTTACTCTCGTTTGGGAGAACTCACCGGGAACGAGGTAGGCGGGCTCGTGTACACGTCCATGCTCGGGAGCGCGCTCGCGTACGGGGCGTTTTTCTACTTCGCGTCGAGAGGGAGCCTCACGAAGCTGTCGTCGCTGACGTTCTTGACGCCGATGTTTGCCGCGCTGTTCGGGTACATTTTGTTGGGGGAGACGTTAGACGAGGTCCAGCTCGCGGGCGCGCTCGTGACCGTGGTGGGGATTTATCTCGTGAACACGCGCGCGAGCGAGGGCGCCGCATCAGAGAAAAATTAGGTCGAATTTTTTAACGTAAGATCGTTAGCGGCGCATTGAATCGATGTCAGCGTCGCGCGACGGGGTGAACCCTTCTCTTAGTGAATGTTCGCGTCTAAATCTAGGCTGGTCTACAGTATGACTACGTTGTTAAGATCGCTTCATCGCTTCGCGAGCCGCGCTAATCGCTGCAGGTGGAAGTTGATCGTCTGCTTTTGCTTCGGTCTCGTGGCGTGCAAGGTGAGGCAATCGTTCAGCGCGCGCTTCTCCCCCGCGCACCTCGTGTCGTTCCCGAAGTCGCACATCTTGAAGCACGTCAGGAGCGCGGTCATCTCTTCCGCGCACGTCAGCGTTTTCCGCGTGAGTTTCCTGTGATCGGAAGAGGGGGGGGGCGTCAGGATTGGCGATCTCGAACGCGAGGGACGCGTTGATAGATTGGTCCTGGGGTTTGGAGCGTCGACGCGACGCGATCGGAGCGACGCGCGGGGGAGGGACGTCCGCGCGCGGGGGGCAGATCGCGGGCATGGCGACGAACGCACTTCGTGTTCAGCCACAGCCGGGCCGTCTTCTTGGTCCCCATCGCGCTCGCGCGTGCGCGGGAGGCAATGAGGAGTCGTGGCTCGCGGAGGGCGATGAACGCGAGCAGAGTCGGCGGGTCGCGCTCGCGGTCAAGCTGAAGTTTCAAACATCGCAACCCAGTTGTACGACACCACTTCACGGCCGCGCTGGCGGCGTGATGGAGATGGCGACGACCGTGGAGAAGCGGCGAGGTGCTCGTGGCGCGCGGTCGGCGTCCTCGCCTCCCTCGCGGACGCGCGATGCGCCTCGGAACGACGCGCGCGAGGCGCGGCGCGGCCGGAAGCGACGATCCGGTTCGTGGACCATCATCGGCGCGAACGCGGCCGCGGGAGCCGTCGCGGGGACGCTCGTCAGCGTCGTCCTCCACCCCGTGGACACGATCAAAGTCGCGGTGCAAGCCGACCGCGCGGCGAGGGAGCCGCTCACGAAGGTCGTGCGCAAGATGCTCAGCGCGCGCGGGGTATCGAGGCTGTACAGCGGCCTCTCCGCGTCGCTCGCGTCGTCCGCGCCCATCAGCGCGATCTACACCGCGGCGTACGAGGCCGTCAAAGCGAAGCTGCTGCCGATGTTCCCGGAGGAGAGGAGCTGGGTCGCGCACTGCGTCGCCGGCGGGTGCGCGTCCGTGGCGACGAGCTTCGTGTACACGCCGTCGGAGTGCGTGAAGCAGCGATGTCAGGTCTCGGGGACGTCCACGGCGTGGGGCGCGACGCGAGCCATCGTTCGCGCGGAGGGGGTGTGCGGGCTGTACAAAGGCTGGACCGCGGTGCTGTGTCGGAACATCCCGCAGAGCGCGATCAAGTTTTTCGTGTTCGAGCAGCTCATGCGCGCGGCGAGTCGATCCGCGAGCGGCGGCGGAGGAGGAGGCGGCGGAGGAGGAGGCGGCGGAGGAGGCGGCGGAGGAGGCGGGCCGCTTCCGGCGCTCGTCGCCGGCGGCGTCGCCGGGTCCACCGCCGCGGTGTTCACGACGCCGTTCGACACGATCAAGACGCGGTTGCAGACGGGTGGCGGCGGGCGCGGGGCCGTCGCCGGGGTGCTGCCGACGATGCGGGACATCGTCGTCAGCGAGGGCGTCGGCGGTTTATACCGCGGCGTCATTCCCCGGTTGTTCATCTACGTCACGCAGGGCGCGGTGTTTTTTACCTCGTACGAAGTCGCGCGCCGCGCGCTGATGCGTTTAGGCGGCGAGGACGAGGACGAGGAGGAGGACGTGGGAAGGGGAAGGAGGTAGTACGCGTGGTAGTCGAGTTGTATTAGCCGTCGTATATTATTTTACACGCGCTGAGGTAGTCGCGCGCCGTCGTCGCGTTCTATTTCGCGTCCCCGATCCCGCCCCGCCTCGCCGCGAACTTATTTACTCTACTCGTACGTCGAGTCCGCGATGTACGACTCCCACCGCGAGTGCCGCAACACGCCAAAGTCTGGCAACGGCGCGATCGCGAGTAAGTACTTCGTCAGCTCCCTGAGCTCGACGTCCGTGGCCATGTTCATGTGCGCCTTGCGGAACGGCCGAATCTTCAGACCGTTTTTCGGGTTCATGACAAAGTTCCTGCGCAAGTCGTCGAACATGATCGTGTTGTGCTCGCCGTACCTGCCGTCGAACTTCGCCCAGAGCCACCCTAAGGGTTTGCAGTCGAACACGCCGTACTTCTCCGTGTGCACCGTGATCATCGCGCCGTGGTCCACGAGCTGAAGGAGCTTATAGTTTGGGTTGTTCAACACCCCGAGCTCTTTCATCTTCACCTCGATCCACTTCATCCCGGTCGCGGACCATATCGCGATGTCGTAGTGCTCGTACGCCGCGGTCAGGAACTCGTGCAGGTACGGTCGCATGAGCTCGTGCGGCGCCTCCGCGGTGGAGCGGTGGTCGAACAGGGTGTAGTCGATGTCGAGGACGAGAAGTTTCTTCCCGTCCCGCGGCGGGTTCAGCGGCTCCACCTTGTACTTTTCGATCCTCCTCCGCAGCTTCTCGACGTTCTCTTCCTTATCCCGGACGTCGATCTTCTCGTCCACGCCGACGTCGAAGTCGTCCACGACCTCCGGGGCTTGCTCCGCGGCGACGACGACCTCGTTGATGCTCGCCTCCGTGCTTCCCATGCACATCACGACCTTCGGCATCTTCAGAGACGCGAGCGCCGCGTCGTCGGCCGCGGGTTTGGGGCCCTGCTTCACGTTCAGGAGCTTCTGGCGCTTCGGTTGGACGTTCGTCTCCGCCTCGATGCATCGTTTCAAGCACGCGACGTCCGCTTCCTGCGAGGAAAGACAGGGGGAAGGAAAGGGGTGAGGAAGGCGCGGACTGGACGAGAAGATATCGGCTCAGCTGTCGCGCGAGATCTGAACATGAACAACACGGCGGGCGACAACGGGCGACGAACCTCCGGGACCGTGACCGTGAACTGCTTCCCCTGCCACTTCACCGCGATCGTCGTGGATGCGTTCGTCATGACGTCGACGCGGACCGACCCCTTCTTCGCGTCCGCGCGCGCTGGAGAAGTGGCGGACGCGCGCCCTCGTTCGAAAATCGAACGGCAGTGCCGACTACTTTCGCAATCGTCGCGCTTACGAACCCTAAACCCTCACTCGTCAACACGCGGGCGAGATGGGGCGGCAGAGGGATGACGGCGGCGAGACGTCCGAGACGAAGCGGTCTCCGGAGAGCGGCGTGACGTCGTTCCTCGCCGGCTCGAGCGCGGGTCTCGTCTCCAGCGGCATCCTTCAGCCGTTCGAGGTCATCAAGACGCGGATGCAGGCGCACAAATTGCGTCCGGGAAGCATCAACAAGAGCATGTTCAAGACCGCCGGGTGCGTCGTCAGGGACGAGGGGATTCGAGGTTTATGGTCCGGGGTCACCGCGTCGTGCGTGCGCACCGCCGCGGGCGCGGGTCTGTACTTCCTCCTCCTCGAGCGCGTGACGAAGGAGGTGAACGCGCGATTCCCGGAGTCCCCGAACGCGTCGCAGTCGTCCGTCGCGCTGATGAAGACGTTCGCCGTCGGCGCGGTGTCTAGAAGCTTAGCCGCGACGCTGCTGTGCCCGCTCACGGTCGTGAAGACGCGGATGGAGTACACGTCCATGAGCGGGACCGCGTACACGGGGGTGACGAACGCGCTCGTGACGATAGGACGAACGGAGGGGATGCGGGGGTTATTTTCCGGGCTCGGGTCGACGCTGTTGCGGGACGCGCCGTTCAGCGGATTAAACCTCGTCGTGTACACGCAGACGAGGAAGATGATGCAGGACATGCGCGCGAAGGAAGGGCGCGCGATGACGCCGTTCGACACGTTCGTCGCCGGGGCCATCTCCGGGGGGGTCGCGACGTTCTTGACGCACCCGCCGGACGTGTTGAGGACGCGGATACAGCTGAGGAGCGTCAACGTGACGTTCGCGTCCGTCGTCGCGGACGAGGGAATTCGGGCGCTGTGGGTCGGGTCGCTGCCAAGGATCGCGCGACGGACGCTGCAGCAGGCGATGACGTGGAGCCTGTACGAGTACGTCGCGAAGAACCTCGGCGGGACCGCGTTGTCGCCGTGAGCGAGCGGCGGGTCGCGAGTCCTTCTCGAGTCTTACGTAATATTAGATGATACCCTTAGTCGACTATAAGATACGCGACTCCACGACGCGTCGTGAGCGTACCCGTTGTACACGTACGCGTACGATAATAACCTACAGTGCGTGTACCGCATCACACGTCGATGAACAAGTTCGCCTTCGCGACGTCCGCGATGGGAATTTTCAGCCGCCACTCTCTCTGCTTCTTGTTCATCCCCTGCCCCTTCTTCGCCTGCGGTCGGTTCTCCGGGACGTCCGCGAGCTTGAACTCGACCGCGTCGCCGTCCACGTCCACGACGTCCATCACCCTCGTCCTCGTCCCCTCCGCGCCGTCGTCCTCCGCGGCGGCGGCGTACGTCACCTTCATCGTGAGGTTCCGGAACCGCGGCAGGTCATCCGGCAGCCGCAACGCACGCTCCGCCCCCGGCGACGCCACCTCCAACGCGACGTCTTCCGGGAAGTTTTCCTCCTCCAAGAGCGCGTTGAACTTCCTGCTCACCTCGCCGAGCTGGTCCAGCGTCGGCGACCCGAACTTGTCCTTCACCGCGTCGACGCTCGCGTACACCCGCCGCCGCTCGACGGACACCTTGAACGAGTAAATCTCGAGCTCGCCGTTAAATTCGTCGTCGCTCAGCGTCGTTCGCATGGAACGCAGCGCGAGCTCGCCCCAGTCCGTCCCGGACGTGTTGATCAGGTCGTTCGCGTCGACGTCGTCGTCGTCGTCCGACACGATCGGCTCGCCGAGCTCGTCCACGTGAGCGAGCTCCTCGCCGTCGTAGTCGGCGTCGTCGACGGACGATCGCGACGAGGAGGCCTTCTCCGCGAACGCGCGGACGTCCGTCCGTCGCGCGCCGAGGCGCGGCCGCGCGACGCGGTCGCGGTCGCCGTCGAGGCGCGGCGTGGTCGCGGAGGACGCGACGCCGCGGTCGCCCGCCGCGGCGGACCATCGCGAGCGGGGGACCGCCCACGCGCGATGGTTGTTGGACGAATGGGGCGCCGCGATTCGCGAGGTCGGCCGACCCCCGCGCGCGCACGTCGCCGCTCTGCCGTCGACGAGACGCCCGGACGAAGAGACGAGCCGAGGTCGTCCCGCGCGACACAGCGACGAGAGCGCGCGCTGAGATGCGAGCATCGTGGCCGTCGCGTCGTGACGCGCGCGAGGTTATGAGGCATTGAAACCCTCTCGCCGCAATCTGTTCACGGCGCGGGCTGGGAGTGGGCACGCGCGTCACCGTCGTCAGACGCTCAGATCTCGACGCGCTGAGGATGCCGGCGCAGCAGGAGCTCCTGCGCCTGATAGGCGTCGGGGGGGAGAACGAGCCGGATCTCCCCCCCGAGCGACTGGAGGAGATGCTCGAGCAGCTCTGGCGCGAGGTCGCTCCGCAGGCGCGTGCCGTCGGGCCGTCCGTCCGTCGCCGCGTTTTAAATCAATCGCTCGACGGAGAGGAACGCCACCTGACGCCCTCGCTCGTCGTCCCTCCCCCCGCTCCCTCCCTCCCTCCCTCCCTCCCTCTCCAGATTCTCGACGGCCCCGGGATCGAGACGCAGCTCAGCCGTCTGAACTTCCTCCCCACGGGCTGCGACGGCGTCGACGACCTCCTCGGCGGCGGCCTGCGCCAGGGCCAAGTCACCGAGCTCACCGGCGAGGCGGGCACGGGGAAGACGCAGCTGTGCCTCTCCGCCGCCGCGTCCGCGGCCGCGCTCGGTCACAGGGTCGTGTACGTCGACACCGGCGGCGGGTTCTCCTCCGCGCGCATTAAAGAGTTCCACCGCGGGTTCGTCACCGCGGACGCGGACACCTCCGAGGTGGAGCAGCACCTCGCGCTGACGCTGGACCTCATCACCGTCGTGAGGGTCCACGACGTGATGCACGCGTTCAAAGTGTTAGAGGAGCTCGGGTTAGGACTGCTCGGTGACCCCGGAGTGAAGGGCGACGGCGGCTTAGAGGGCGAGGCGGACAGCGCGATGATCGGGCGCGAGATGGGTCTGCTCGTCGTGGACTCGCTGTCGTCGTTGCTGTCCCCGACGCTCACGCGGTTGCATCATCAGGGGTACACGACGATGGCGTCCGTCGCGTCGTTGCTCAGGAGCCTCGCGCCCGTTCACAACTGCGCGGTGCTGTACACGAACCACACGGTCAGCGCGGGGGGGATGGGGGGCGACGGCGGCGGGGGAGGGGGAGAACGGGGCGGCGCGGGAGGGAGCGGGCCGTCGGTGAAGCCCGCGCTGGGGATACGATGGACGAGCACGCCGCATCGCAGGTTGTGTCTGTCGCGAGACGGCGGCGGCGCGGGGACGTCGTGCGGCGCGGAGGTCATCTACGGACCGGGGACGGGCGTGAGGACGAGGTTCAGGGTCGTCGGCGACGGTATCCGGACGCTGTGACTGACGCGACGCGGCGAAGAAGGAGAGCTGAGTAGGACGAACGACGACGGTACGGTACAGTGTAGAAGACGAGAGCGTCGCGAGAGCGTAATAAACGTAACCTTAGAATAAACCTTACGAAGAATAGCGGCGACCGAATGATGACCGCGGACGGACCGGCGCTCTCTCAGTTCGTCGGCAGCCCGCTCTCGAGCCACCCGCGGCGCTTATCGAATCCACCCTCCATCACGAACACGTTCCCGAACCCACGCGACGAGAGCGCGATCGCGACCGGGACCGCCTTCGGCCCCATCACGATGATCTTCTTCCCCTTGTTCGCCTTTTTCAGCGACGCGACGATCAACGCCAACGCGTCGATCTCCAACTTCCCTCGCGCGCCCACTTGCTCCGTCTCCACGACGACCACGCTCCCGCCGCGCACTTCCGGGACGCCTCTGTCCTGCGCCGCGCCGTCGCGCACGTCCACGAGCAGCGCGCCCTCGCGGACGTCGTCGAACGCGGCGACGGCGGAGACGTCCCCGGCGTACCCGCGCGCCGTCTTCGCGAGCGGTCCGACCCACAGCGGCGACGTCGCGAACAGCACGGCGCCGGTCGCGACGACCGCGGTGAGCGTCGCGCCGTCGAGGGCTCTCGCCGCGTCGAGCGTGGTGTCGAGCGCGTCCGCGAACGCGGGGACGACTCGTTCGACGGCGCTCGAGACGCCGCGCGCGGCAGAGGAGAAGTCCACGTCGACGCCCGCGCTCTTCGCGCTCGACGACGCCGCCCTGAGCGCGCTGTCGACGCCGCCGCCGATGGACTTCTCCACGAGGTCGACGTTCTTCTTCACGAGCGGCGCGGCCTGCTTGGTCGCCTTGGACACCTCCTCGGTCGCGCTCGAGACGAACGGCGTCGCGTCCTTGACCGCCTCCTCGACGAGCGGCGCGAGTCGGTCGATCGCGGGCGAGAGCGCGTCTCTCGCCGTGGTCGCCGCGTCCGAGGCTCGAGCGAAGACGCCGACCACCGCGTTCACGCTGTCGTCGACGGAGGAGACGAACGATTCGATCGCGTCCTTGTCCGCCGCCGCGAGCGCGGCGGGGATTGGGGCGAATGCGACGAGTCCCGCGGGGACGCCGACGACGATCGCGGCTTTTTTGCCGTCGATCGCGGCGACCGTCGATGATGCCTTCGAGGCGACGCGCTTGGACGCGCGGTTGGACGCGCGCGCGGGGCGCGCGGTGGACGCGCGCGTCGTCGTCGCGAGCATCGTCGCGACTGTGATGAGCACGCGCTGGGTGAGGCGAGGGCGCGCGAGATGTGGCGCGACGCGCGTCACGGCGGTTCGATTCCTGCGATGCTGCCACTTGGCAACTGAAGACGAATCAGATTCGCGCGCGAAATCCATGCTATCCTGCCTTCTCTGGCTCGGAAGAAACCGGAGCGCGCTGCTAGGGCTGGTGGAGAGCTCGTGAAGAAACGCGTCGTCGACAATTCGCGACCCCAGCATCTCTTACCTGTAGCCAGAAATGATGGCGGCTCGACACGTCCCCGCCTTGGGGGCATCGCGCGCGTCGTTCGCGCGCGGCGGCGGCGAGGGCGTCGCGTCACGAACGAAAAGCGTCGCGACCCTTCCACGACGCGCGTCTTCCCTGAGAGGCGCGCGATGCGTGATCCAGTCCGACCCCCCCGCGGCGAAGGCGGCGAAAGAAAAAGATGCCTCCTCAGAGAAGAAGACCGCGGTCGCGCAGGGCCCGTCCGTGCGCCTGCCGAACCTCCCCGACCACGACGTCGCGGACGCAGACGCCATTCGCGAGGTTTTCCCCGAGGACATGATCGTCAACCGCGGCGAGCTCGGCGTCGTGAACCGAGGCGTCATGCGCGCGGAGGACGCCGAGCGCTTGAACTGGTACCTGCGCGCGATCCTCACCGCGAACGTGTACGACGTCGCCGTGGAGTCCCCGCTCGACTTCGCGCCGCGTCTCAGCGCGCGCGTCGGGGCGAACATCCACCTGAAGCGCGAAGACCTCCAGCCCGTGTTCTCGTTCAAACTTCGCGGCGCGTACAACCGCATGGCGGCCATCTCCCCGGAGGCGCGAAAGAACGGCGTCATCTGCTCCTCGGCGGGGAACCACGCGCAGGGCGTCGCGCTCGCGGCGAAGGAGCTCGGCTGCGACGCGGTCATCGCGATGCCGGTGACGACGCCTGCGATCAAGGTGGACGCCGTGCGCAGGCTCGGCGCCACGGTCGAGCTCGTGGGTGAAAATTACGACGCCACGCAGGCGTACGCGAAGAAACGCGCCGAGGAGGACGGGCGGACCTTCGTCCCGCCGTTCGACGATCCGCTCGTCGTCGCGGGGCAGGGGACGGTCGGGTTGGAGATCGTGCGGCAGCTTCCGAAGCTGGAGATCGTGTTCGTGCCCGTCGGCGGCGGCGGGCTCATCGCCGGGATCGCCGCGTACGTCAAGAGCATCCGCCCGGACGTGAAGGTGATCGGCGTCGAGCCGGAGGGCGCCAACGCGATGCTGCAGTCGCTGAGACACGGCGAGATCTGCCGGCTCAGGAGAGTGGACGGGTTCGCGGACGGCGTCGCGGTGAGGCAGGTCGGGGACGTGTGCTTCGACCTGTGCCGGCAGCTCGTGGACGGGGTGATGACCGTGAAGACGGACGAGATCTGCGCGGCGATCAAGGACGTGTTCGAAGAGACGCGGTCCATCTTGGAGCCCGCGGGCGCCGTCGCCGTCGCCGGCGCGAAGGCGTACTGCGAATTGAACGGGATCACCGGCGACGTCGTCGCGATCACGTCGGGGGCGAACATGAACTTCGACCGCCTGCGCGTGGTCTCGCAGCTCGCGGACGGAGGTTTAAAGCAAGAGGCGACGCTGATGTCGATCATCCCGGAGACGAACGGGTCGTTCAAAAAGTTTGTGGAGGTGGTCGGCGAGGACGTCAACTTCACGGAGTTCAAGTACAGGGCGGTTCAGGACGAGACGCTCGAGGCGGTCGTGCTGTACTCCGTGCAGATCGAGTCCGAAGCGCAGCTCGAGACGCTGCACGAGAGCCTGAGCGAGGCGGGGATTTTCACGGAGAACGTCACCGAAGACGAGACGACGCAGATTCACCTGAGGCACATGATCGGCGGCGCCACGGGGGTGCTGCAGGAGAGGCTGTACGAGGTCGAGATCCCGGAGAGGGCGGGGGCGTTGGACACGTTCTTGGACTACGTCTCGCCCAAGTACCAGATCACGATGACGCACTACAGGAGCGACGGCGGCAGGGAAGGGAAGGTGCTGTTCGGGATGATCGTGCCCCCGGCGGAGCGCGAGGAGTTTGACCGAGTCCTCAAAGACACCGGGTACGTCGTGGAGGACCTGACGTCGAACAAGGCGTTTAACATGCTGTACGGGTGCACGAGGAAGGGCGCGTGCGACGAAAAATTCGAGCAGACCGCGAATTGATTCTTTTAGTCGTTGTATTCGATCGACTCGTCGTTCGTACATCGTCCATCCGTTTACTCGTACTCGTCCGTCGTTCGCCGCCGCCGCCGCCGAACGTAAATTGCGTTCGCTCGTCGTCTCGTTCTCTTCGTTCGCGCTCACTTTCCCTCGCGGCGCCGCCGCGCCGCCTCGGTCTCCCCGGACAAATCCAGCTTCAACTCTACCCTGGGAACCGCCACGTGATAACTCCCGATGTCGATGTCCATCGCTCTGCTCTCCCCGCCCTCGCCCGTGGAGACGCCGCCCTCCGCCTTCGGTGGCCGCACGTCCAGGTCCCATCGCAACGCCGCGGAGAGTCGGTCGTTCACGTCCCTCTCCGTCCGTCGCATCACCTCCCCGCGCGCGGTCTCCCACACCGTGCTCGTCGCCTTCCAGCGAAAACTAAAGTTCCCCGTCTCCTGTTTATACCCGCCGATCGCCTGAAGCGAGAGTATCCCCCACCTCAGCGGCCGCGTGAACACCTCCGCGACGCCGCCTTCGGGCGCGTACTCCGCCTTCTTGAACACCTTCCAGAACTTGAACCGTCCGTCGCTCTCGTCCCTTCGAGGCGCTTCTTTGACTTTCACCTTGAACACCCTGGACTTCAGGTCGTACCTCGCCCCGAGAGCGATGCCGTCGAACCGCTTCACGACTTTCACGCGGTACTCCGGGTCCAGGTCGAACGAGTACGCCTCGTGAATGTCGTTCATGAAGTCCTCCACGCCCTCGCGCGCGCGCTCGGCGCGACCGAGCGCGGCCGCGAGCGCGCTGTTCGGTCTTCGCGCGGGCGACCGCCGCCGCGTCGGCGGCGTCTCCGACTCCGACTCCGCGCGTATCTGCACGTCCGCGTCGTCGTACTCGCTCGACCTCGGCGTCGTCGACGCGCTGTCGTAGTCCAGGAGCTCGCCGTCCTCGGACATGATGTGATGGGTGCGTGGGTGGACGACGACGACGGCGGACGATCTTTTCCAGGTATGCCTACTTTCTCCCCGGACGCGGACGCGACGTCGCGGCGCGTTGGTTCGCGTCACGCGCGGCGCGCGATCGCGGCGGCGACTCGCGCGCGTCCGCGTGCGTCTTCGACGCGCGTTTCGTCCTTCGCTCGCGTCGTGCTCGCGTGGCGCGGCGGGATCTGAGAGACGACACTTTCAAAACGTCGCGTTGGAAGAGCTGATGTTTAGACTCGCTTCTCTCTCGGTCTTGGAGACAGTTAGTTTCTCGGACTGAGCCGCCTTCGTCTCATCCCCGCAGGTCGGCCTCCCTCCCGCGCGCGCAGACCCTCCTCGCGCACGCCGACGCCGTCATGCATCGATCCACGCGCGCGATCGCGCTGTGCCTCGTCGTCGTCCTCGCGTGCGCGCCCGCCGCGCACGCGCGAAAGCAGCGCGGCGACGAGAAGGAACGCGAGCGCGACGAGTTGCGGGACCAAGAGGCTCGCGTCGGCTCCACCGAGAGGCGAGGCGCGGTAGTCGAGACGGACCACCCGTCGCCGACGCCGCAAGGAAAATGGTGGGGATACTGGGGATACTGGGGATACTGGGGGTCCACCTACAAGTGGAACTACGCGTGGTCGTACCCGTACTACTGCGGTGCGCTTCGCGGCGCCTCTTCTCCTTCCTCCCTGTCTTCGCACACTTCCTTCTGTTTCTTCTTTCTCCGTTCCACGCTCACGCGCTCCTCCGCTCGCGAAGACTATTACGGGTACGGCGGATGGTACCGCGCCGCGGACATCATCAGCGACGCGAACGCGACGACGTCCGAGCTCGCGGAAGCGCGCGCCATCTCGCGGCAGATCAACGCCGCGCGCGCGACGCGACGCGCCGCGCTCGGGTGCGTCGACTGGCTCGGCGTGGACGAAGAGAAAATTTCCTCCGCGCCGAAAGAGCTCGCGGTCGTGGACGACGCGTGCTGCTACCCGTCCGGATGCGCGCTCGCGGAGAGCAGCGGGTGCGTCGCGGACGGCGCCGCGTGCTGCGTCCCGGACAGCACTCGGGAAGAGGGGAAGTGTTAGTTTACGTGTAGTGTACGACACGAGACGGCTCGCCGAGCGACGACAGAAAAATTTGGTTGTGAAAATTTGGATCTCGAAACCAGACACCAGACCACGACGACCGATCTTCCCATCGTAAACGTTCGTTCGCGCCCGCGCGTTCGCACAGCGAGCGACGCGCCCCGGGGTGGTTCGCGGAGCATCGCCGTGCCCACGCGTCCGTCGCACCGCGTAGACGCGTTCGTAGCACCGCCACGCGCCCGGACGGCGCGCGTCGGACGCGATGCCTATAGAGAGGCCGGAGCCAAAAGCGGCCCCCGTGGACCCGCATCAGAGCTGGCGCGAGGACCTCGCGGACGTGTTAGACGCGTCCAAGGAGTCCCTGCTCGGGGTCGTGCAACAGAAGCTCGCGGATGAGGGGAAGGTGCGCGTCTCTCGCGGCGTCCGTAGCCCTCGATATCGATCCCCCGCGCGTCTCGTTCGCCGACGTCGGCCCGTCAATTATTCATTCGCCCGCTCCGTCCTCGTTCCGTCCCGACCGCAGGCGCCGCACGGCCCCGGAAGCATCTCCGCGCGCGTCGTCCTCCTGTGCGAGAACGCGACTCGGATGACTTCCAAGGACGACGTCCACGCGCACTGGACGTCGCTGATCGCGTCCACGGCGTCGGAGGACGACGAGACCCCGGAGACGACGGGGATCGCGATCGTGTACCCGGACTGCTCGATCGTCTCGTTGGAGTCTACGACGCGGCGCGTGATGGAACTGACGCGCGCGATAGAGACGCGCGGCGCGGGCGAATGTCACAAAGGGCCGATTCGAGTGTGCGCGTCCATGGAGGACAGCCCGTTCACGGCGTACCCGACCGGGTTCGTGTCCGCGTTCGTCGAGGCCACGACCGCGGATGCCTACGAGCCGGAGGAGAGCGAAAATTTAGTCAAAATAACCGGCGGCGTGAACCTCGCGGTGGTGAAGCTGGGGAGCGTCCTGCAGGAGATGAACGCGAAAAACGCCGCGGTGGCGCTGACGGACCTGGAGAGAGCGTTCCCGGAAGTTCCAAAGCTCGTGAAGTTGATGGGGTTGCTGAAGAACGAGGACGGCGCGCCGACGGTGACGGAGTATTTAGACGCGTACGACGCGAGCTTAAACGTGGACTTGGACGCGGAGAACGTGTGGCCGATGCCGGAAGCGATCTCTGCGCCGTGACCGGTGAGAGTGAGTGCTGTAGGTCGTTCGTCTTCTCGACGTCGTGTAAAAAATCGTTGACTCTATCGTATAAGTGCTATCCTTACGCTTCTCTTTCGTCGCTTTCGCGTTTCGTGCTCTCGTTCGTCCGCGTCGTCGTCCAGCTCCGAAGCCCCCCGCCCCCCCCCCCTCTCCCTCTCATCACTTCAGCTTGATCTCCCGGAGACGCTGCTGCAGGTACTCGTCCGAGGTGATCGGCTCCGGGTACCGGTTCGGGTGCTCCTCGCTGACGCACGTCGACAGCGTGTCGATCACGAAGTCCGGGTTCGGGTGCAGAAAAAACGGCATCGAGTACCGCGGAAACGCCGTGCGCTCGGGCTTCGGGTTCACGACCCGGTGCGTCGTCGACGGCAAACGGTGGTTCGACAGCCTCTGCAGCATGTCCCCGATGTTACACGTCACGCACCCGGGCGGCGGGTTCACCTCCATCCACTTCCCGTCCCTCCGCAGCAGCTCCAACCCCCCCTCGTCCGCGCCCAAGAGCAACGTGATGAGGTTGATGTCCTCGTGCGCCGCCGCCCTCACGTGCCCAGCCTTCGACAGCGCCTCGTTCACGTCCTGCCCCTCCTTGACCAGCGCGGGGTAGTGAATCACCCTCAGAATGCTGTTCCCCTCGTTCACCTTGTCCGCGAAGTAGTCTCTCGTTTGCCCCAGGTGCACCGCGAGCGCCTCGAGGACGCGGCCGCCGAGCGCATCCAACGCGCGGTACACCTCCGTCGTCGCGGACGTGAAGTCGCCCTCGCGGACGCGGACGTTCGGGGGCATGTATCTCTCGAGGGGGTGACCGACCGGGAGGTCCCTGCCGAGGTGCCAGAACTCTTTGAGGTCGTGATGCGCGCTGCCTTTCGCGGTCTCGACGCCGAACGCGGTGTACCCGCGCGCGCCGCCCAAGCCGGGGAGGTGGTACCGCATCTTTTCCTCCGACGACAGCGCAAAGAAGCGCTTGCTGCACTCGAGCGACCGGGAGATGAGCTCGTCGGGGACGCCGTGGTTCTGGAGGATGACGAAGCCGTACTTCTCGTACGCCGCGCCGAGGGCCTGAGGAGGGCGAACGAGGACGAGGGGACGGGCGTGAGCGAACGAGATCTGGGCACTTCCGAATCTGGGACGAGGAGAGAAGAAACAAGATGCGACGACGGGACGCGAGCGGGCCGCGAGACGCGCGCGTTGCGCGCCTTGACGAACGCGTCGAAGTCCGCGTCGTAGAGCTCCGTGCTGACCACGGGGACGTGGTCGTCGTCCTCGGCGTCCGCGCCCATCGGAACCGACCCCGCGTTCGACCGCGCGCGCGAAAGGAGTGACGGGGCGTCACGCAGCTGTTTTTGAAATCCGCGTCATCCGGGCCGCAGCCCGGTCAGGTCTTCTCGACGACCGATAAAACCTAACCCTCAGCGCGTCGTCGCGTCGGCGTCACACCGACGATGGCCGCCGCACGCACGATGCGCTGCGCGTTCGCGCCCTCGACGTCGACGCCGTCGACGTCTCGTCGCCCGTGGCGTCGGTCCGTCCATCTCCGACCGAATCAGACGCGCCCGACGCCGTCGCACGTCGCGCCGGCGGCGCCGAAATTCTTGATCGACAAGCTCGAGTCCTCGACGCAGACGCACAAGGAGCTGACGTTCCGCCTCGCGGACCCGGACGTCGCGTCGAACGCGAAGGAGTTCCAGAAGCTCTCGAAAGCCCTGGGGGAGCTCACCTCCGTCGTGGACCAGTACGCGCGGTACAAGGAATGCATCGAGGAGCTGCAGGAGGCGAAGGCGATGGTGAAGGACGCGGCGGGGGACCTCGAGATGGGGGAGATGGCTCGCGAGGAAGCGACGGCGCTGAACGAGGAGATGGACGCGCTCGAGGAGTCGATGACGATGGCGCTGTTGCCGAGAGACCCTCTGGACGAGAAGAACATCGTGCTCGAGATCCGCGCGGGGACGGGCGGGGACGAGGCTGGCATCTGGGCCGGCGACCTGTGGAGGATGTACTCGCGGTACGCCGACTCCAAGGGCTGGAAGGCGTCGGTGCTCACGACGAACCCCGCGGACAGCGGCGGGTACAAAGAGATCGTCGTCGAGCTCGTCGGAGACAGCGTGTACTCCGAGCTGAAGTGGGAAGCCGGCGTGCACCGCGTGCAGAGAGTCCCCGCGACGGAATCGCAAGGACGGATACAGACGTCCACGGCGACGGTGGCGGTGATGCCCGAGGTGGACGAGGTCGAGGTGAAGATTGACGACAAGGACATCGAGCTCACGACCGCGCGGTCCGGCGGCGCGGGCGGGCAGAACGTGAACAAGGTCGAGACCGCGGTGGATCTCGTGCATAAGCCCACGGGGATTCGGATCTTTTGCACGGAGGAACGCACGCAGCTGAAGAATCGCATTCGCGCGATGCAGATCCTTCGGTCGCGTCTCTTCGAGCTGCAGATGGAGGAGCAGGCGAAAGAGGTCGCGGGGCGACGGAAAGCGCAAGTCGGCAGCGGCGCGCGGTCGGAGAAGATCCGGACGTACAACTATAAAGATAACCGCGTGAGCGACCACCGCGTGGGGGAGAACTTCCCCTTGGAGGGGTTCATGAACGGCGACGTCTCGCCCGCCATCGGCGCGTGTCAGGCGATGGAGCAACGCGAAAAATTAGAAGAGCTCAACGCGGAGATGTCCGCGTGAGCAACCGCGGGGGGGGGGGAGCGTCGTCTCGCGTGACTTAATTAAACGAATCCTAACGCGAGTCTCGTCTCGTTCACTCCTCCTTCTGAACCTCCGCCGGTCCCGGCGCGGTGATCATGGCGCACTTCCCGATCGTGACGCCCCGACGCGGCCTGTACGTGTGGTACGCGTCAAGCTTGTTCAGAACCTTCATGACCCTCCACCCGTCGATGAGCCTCCCGAACGCGACGCGCTGACCGTCGAGGAACGGCAGCGGGCACTGCGCGACGAAGAACTGGCAGCCGTTCCTGTCCCTCTTCTCCATCCGAACCATGGACAAGATCCCGACCTTGTCGTGTCGCACCTTCAAGACCTCGTCCGGGAACGTCTCGCCGTAGACTGAGATCTTCCCCGACCCCCACTTATTCATCACGTCCCCAGCCTGTATCCACCCGTCCCGTACCGTTCGACTCACCGGCGTCCCCTCGTAGCCTCTCCCGCCGACGCGCTCGTCCCCGCCGAGGACGAACGCCTTGAAGTTCTCGCACGTCTTGGGCGCGACGTCCGTGAAGAGCTCGAAGACGAGCTTCCCCTCGCTCCTCGCCGACGCCTTCGCCTTCCCGTCGTCCTCTTCGTCGTCGTCGCCCGCGCCCTCCTCCTCGTCGATCAAGATCTCCATCTCGCAGAACTCGCGACCGCTCTTCTCCATGTACCCGCGCATGTGCATCGTCGCCGCGCGCTCGTAGAAGATCGCGTGCGTCCCGTCCACGTAGTCCCACTTCTGTCGAAGGTAGAGCATGAATCGCTCCGCGTCGCCGATGAAAAAGTCGTGCGTCCCGTTCGCGAAGCACACCACGGGGGCGACGTGCCGCTTCACCTTCGGGAACTTCTCGAGCGCGCCGGGGAGGTACAGCTCGTAGTCTATCGGAAGGAGACTGATCACGTTGCACTTGAACTTAGGGTCCACGGCCGCGAGGTACTGTCGAGAGAGAGAAGAAGGGAAACGCGCGGGTGAGTCCAAAGGCGTCAGATGGCGTTGAAAGGCGTCGAGGGCGGGTATTGAAAGCGAGGTGTGGGCGCAGAGACACGCCGGGCAAAGTCCTTAAGGATCGGCGTTCACCACGCCAACGCGGTCGTATGGGAACCAGTATGGGAGTCCGCGCGCGATCGATCGACCGACGAGAGGAAAATTCAGAGACGACGGACGCGGGACGCGCGCGGACGGCGGCGGACGGCGAGCGGCGAGCGGCGCACCTCCGCCGCTTTCTTGCACCTCTGGAACGACGCCTCGTTCAGCTTCCCGGCCACGGTGATGATCGGCATGACGACCGTCCGCCACTGCGCGCGGCGTCTCGGCGTCCCCAGCACTGATCTCGTTCGGTCGTCGCGACGACGAATTTGGACACGCGCGAGAGCGTCCATCCGCTTGAACGGGGAAAATCTCGAAAAAGAGCCCGAGGGGCGCGCGGTAGGACACACACGAGCGCCGCGGCTTGACGAGCGGGCGCGAGCGAACGACGCGAGCCGCGCGGGGGCGACATCGTCGCTCGCGTCCGGGGGTCGGACACCATGGGGGACGATGAGGTGCGCGCGATTGCTCGCTCGCGCTCGAGCCACCGAACGCAATTTTTGACTCGCCGCGACTCGATTAAGAACCGCCCGCCCCTCCGATCGCGACCGTCCCCGAGCGCTCCCCACCCCGACGACGCGATGCCGACCACCTTCCCAACCCCAACCTCCGCTCCAACACCCCACAGGCGCCGGCGCTCGAAGGCACGGACGAGGAGAACGCGGCCGCGGCGAAGATCCAAGCCGTCGCGCGCGGGCGCGCGGCGCGGACGTCCGTGGATTTGATGCGCGAGGAAGCCGCGGCCGCGGAGCTCGACGCCGCCGCGTTCGGCGCGCGCGTGCGCGTCGCGGAAGCCGACGCCGCGGCGGCCGCGGAGGAGGAAGAAGAAGCGGAGAAGATCAAGTTCCGCGGCGTCGCGACGGACGACGAGAACGCGGCGGCGATCAAGTTGCAGAGCATCCAACGCGGCCGCGCCGCGCGCGCGAAAGTCGCGGAGCTCAGAGCGCAGCAGCTCGCCGCGGAAGCGCGCGCGTCGCACGCGTCGGCGAAGGCGGCGACGGAAGATGCTGACGCCGCGGAGAAGATCGCCGCGGAGGCGAACGCGGCCGCGGACGCGGCGATCGACCCGGACGCGCCGCCCGCGGAGGCGCGCGCGTCCGACCCGAACGCCTCGGACGAAGAGACCCCCGAGATCTCCGAAGAAGAGGCGCGACGAGCCGCGGCGGTCAAGCTTCAAGCGATGCAACGCGGCCGCGCCGCGAGGGCGAAGCTCAAGGCGGAGCACGACGAGGCCGCAGCGAAGCGCGCGGCGGTGGAGGCGAAGCTTCTCACGGAGGAAGCCGCGGATGCCGCCTTCGACGGCACCGAGGAGGAGCACACCGCGGCGACGAAACTCCAGGCGGTGCAGCGCGGCAGGGCCGCGCGCGCGGAGGTGGAGCGCCTCAAGATTGAGCGCGAAGCCGCGCTCGAGGCGGAGAAAGCGACGGAAGAGAAGGAAATGACGATCATGTTCGAAGGCTCGAAGGAGCAGCACGCGGCGGCGACGAAAATTCAAGCGCTCGCGCGCGGGCGCGCGGCGCGCAGCGGCATGCAGCGAATGCGCGACGAGAAGGACAGCGCGGAGGCTGCGAGCGCGGACAGCGAAGCCGCGATGCTCGCCGCGGAGGCGGAAGTCCAGGCTGTGGTGGCAGAGCTCGCGGAGGCGGAAGACGCCGCGATCGCCGCGGACGAGGAGGAGCTCAACGTCGAGGAGTACACAGGGGAAGAAGACGAGGACTCCGCCGCGGCGAAGATGGACGTCATCCGACGCGGCCGAGAGTGCCGGTTCGCGGTCGCGCAGCTCAAGGCGAAGAAGCTCGAGTGCGAGAGCAAGTGCGTGTTCGTGGAGGTGCACGTCGCCGCGGCGGACGTCCACGCCGCGGACGCCGAGGCGGTCATCGTCAACGCGGACGTCGAGCCAGAGATGCGAGGCTCGGACGCGATTCAGATCATGATCAAAGAGCTCCAAGAGACGCAGCGGTCGTTCGCGCATCGCGCGAAGCTGCGAAGCGAAAAAGTCGCCGCGGCGACGATGCTGCAGCGCATCGACTCGCGCCTGTGCGAGGTGCAGCTCGAGGAGGTGTCGCGCGAGGATAAAAACGCGCTCGAGATGTACGAAGCGCTGCAAAGCGGCGGTCTAGCGCGCGAGGAGAAGGAGCGGCTTCAGAAGGAGCGCGAGGACGCGGCGATCATCGTCGCCGCCGCGGAGGCGGCCCTCGCGGCCGCGCTCGAGGGCACGGACGAGGAGAACGCGGTGGACGTCTCAAGGAAAGACGCCGTCCAGCGCGGTCGACTCGCGCGCGAAGATTTCGAACGCCGCCGCGCGGAGCACGAGCGGGCGTACGACCAGAACAACCTCCGAAAGCGACCGGAGGGGGACGAGATGCCTCGAACCGCGGTCAGCGTGTACCACTCGTTCGGGTTCGAGTCCACGAAGCGGAACAACCTGCATTACATCGCGCCCGACGTCGTCGTCTTCACCGTCGGCAACGAGGTGCAGACGTTGCACCTCGTCACGGGGGCGCAGACGTACCTTCACGGCGTCGACGGCAAGGGCGTCGGCATGGTGTGCGTGCACCCGTCGAAGCGCATCCTTGCCGTCGGCGAGAAGGGCACGGACCCGAACGTGTACGTGTACGAGTACCCGCGGATGAAGCTGAGGAAGATTATGCGCGGCGGCACCGAGAGGTCGTACGCGTGCGGGCGTTTCTCCCCGGACGGCGACACGCTCGCGACCGTGGGCGGGTTCCCGGACTTCTGGCTCACGCTGTGGGACTGGCGCACGGAGAGCATCGTGTTGCGATCGAAAGCGTTCTCGCAGGACGTGTTCGACGTGCAGTTCTCGCCGTTTTTCCCCGGGCAGCTCACGACTTCGGGGACCGGACACGTCCGCTTTTGGAAAATGGCGGAGACGTTCACCGGTCTGAAGCTCCAAGGCGAGATCGGGCGGTTCGGGAACGAGGATTTGTCCGACATCGCCGGCTACGCGGAGCTTCCGGACGGCAAGGTTCTCTCCGGCACGGAGTCCGGAAGGATGCTACTGTGGGACGGCGGCCTCATCAAGGCTGTGCTGCTCGTCCCCGGCGGCGACGACGGCGAAGGGAAGCCGTGCCACGACGGCATGATCGAAGTCGTCCGCCTCGTCGGCGACGTCATCTACACCGCCGCCGCGGACGGATACGTGAAGACGTGGTCGTTCGCGAGCGTGAACGACGCCGAGCCCGGGGAGGACAGCATCGTCGTGCTCGTCGAACCGATCGCGGAGCTTTTGATCACGAAGGCGAACGACGCCCCGGTCAGCGTCAAGAGCGTCGTCATGACCCAGCCGGACCACTGGCTGGTGCAGGACGAGGACGGCGCGCTCGTGCGCGTGGAGCTCACGGAGACGGGCGCGCCGAGCACGAGCGAGCAGCTCGTGAGCTTCCACGCGGGCGCGATCACGGGTTTAGAGGCGTTTACCACGAGCGATCACGCGGTGACGTGCGGCGCGGACGGCACCGTGCGGTGTTTCGATTACGTCGGGAAGAGAGAGCTCTTCTCCGTCAAATCGTGCGCGCCCGCGTCGACGATCTCCCTGCTCCCGAGTCACGTCGACCGAACCGGCAGGTGCGTCATCGCCGGGTACGACGACGGCGTCGTCCGCGTTCTCCGTCGGTGCGCGGACGGGTGGCGTTTAGTCGACTGCGTGAAGCCGCACAGGGACGAGGTGACGACGACGGCGTACTCGCCCAACGGAAGGACGCTCGCGACCGGGTCCGTCGACGGCGCGGTGTTTTTCCTGTCCACCCCCGGGAAGGGGATCGACCTCGAGCCGATCGGGTTCGTGACCGCGCCCGGACCGGTGTCCGTCGTGACGTGGTCCCCGTGCGGGACGAAGGTTTTGGTCGGGTGCGAGACTGGGGACATCGTCGAGGTTCCCGCGCCGGAGACTCACGACGCGTCGCACACGTTCGAGATCGCGTGCGAGACGACGAAATACGTGTTCGACCGGCCGCGGCCGACCGCGGAGGAGCTCGTCCCCGGCGGCGGCCAAGACTTGGACCCCGCGGACGCGAAGGACCGCGCGAAAGAAGTCGCGAGAATGCAAGCGGAGCTCGACGACGAAGAGCGCGCGTCGGTGTATCCGGTGAAGACGTTGAGTTACGTCAAAAATTCCGAAGAAGGCTGGTTCGAGCTCACCGTCGGCGGCAAAGCGACCGGGAAGATTTTCACGTGCGGGTTCGACAACCCGAAGCCGCACGAGACGAAGACGACGCACGGCTCGTGCATCACGTCCCAGAGCGTCAGCGCGTCCGGGAAGCTCCGAGTCGTCGGGTACGAGGACGGAACCGTGCGCGCGAGAAAAGACGGCGCGAAGACGTACTGGCACGGCGACGTCCACGACGCCGGGTACGGCGCCGTGACCGGCGTCGCCATCTCCAGGGACGATGCGTTCGTTCTCAGCACGTCGATGGACGGGTCTTTCTTCGTGCAAGCGCTCGGGTCCGAGTTCTCGTCCGTCGTGGAAGGCGAAGGAGAGGGCTCGCCGGAGAAGAAGGCGAAAGAGCTCGAGGCGGACGAGACGCCGACGCTCGCGGAGGAGGCTGCCGCCGCGCTGGAGAAGGAAATCCCGGACGTGACCGACATCACGTCCACGAGCGTGTACTCGATTGAGGAGGACAAGCAAAAAGCGGAGCAAGACAAGCTGCGGGCGGAAGCGGAGGCGAAGAAGCTCGGCGTGAAGGGGTATCTCGAGAAGCTCAAGGGGGAGTTTTTAGAGCTCCTGCGAGAGAACGAGAGCAAACCCGAGGCAGAGCGTCTGCCGTTGGACGCGTTCGAGGTCGACCCCGGGTTGAGGGAGATGGTCGAAGCGGAGACGAAGGAGAAGATCGCGCGCGCGCACAGGGAGTTCGCGTGGGATAAAGAGCGAACGGAGATTGCCCTACAGAAGCTCCGCGCGAAGTTTTTGGACCCCGTGCAGGTTGAACGCGTCGTGTTAAGGTCATTCGCGGAAGGAAGGAAAGCGTACTCGGTCACGAGCTGCAGAGTCGCAAAACTCTCTGAATCGCTCCTCGAGGAGATCGCTAAAGCGCGAGAGGAGGAGGCGAACAGCGTGAAAGGGTCGCCGAAGCGCGCGCAAGCGCAGCCGCGAACGCGCGTGAAGGTTGACAAAAACGCCCCAGTCGAGGAAGAAGAGTCCGAGGATGACGGCGACGACGAAAACAAGTCCAAGTACGAACTCCGACGCAAGCACCGCAAGGCGCGCGAGAAGGAATGGAAAGCCTTCAACGCGACGAAGCCGGACCCTGAGGAGGAGAACCCCGTGGACGTCGCCGCGATCGCGACCGCGAAGGCGACGCTCGGGGACTTCAAGCTCAAGTCTGATCCGGATTTTCTCGTCGCGGAGGACCAACGCGTGGATTACAACCGTAAGAAGCGACAGATGCTGTTCCACGAAGAGGCCGTGCACGCGATGAAGATGAAGTTCAACGAGAAGTTCTTCGCGCTGCGGGACGTGCGCGCGGACATCGTGAAGACTGTCGTCGCGGGCGCGAAAAGAGTGAGGGAGATCACGGACGAACTGAACGACGGCGACTCCCCGGAGGCTGTAGAAGCGCTCGCGGCGATCGAAGGGCACTTCGTCGCGACGCCGCTCGCGGACGAGTACCCCACGGAAGCGCGGGGCGTCGTGACCGACGCGCAGCTCAACGCGTTCGCGAAGAAAAAAGCCGCGGAGGCGGCGGCGAAGGAAGCCGCGAGCAGCTTGGGCGGCTTCGGAGGCGGGGGCGGCGACGACGACGACGACGAAGACGCGGACGCGGACGCCGCGAAGGAGACGGACGCGAAGGCGAGGGCGTCGAACCCCGCCGCAGACGCGAACGCGCACGCTGTCGACGATGAAGCCGCGGACGCGAGAAAGAGCGCTGGTGACTCGCGCCGCGTCGAGCGCCAGAACTACCCCGGCACCGAGATTGAGGTGAAAGAGTTCGAATGTCTCGCGCTCGCGTTGAAGCACGAGCGCGCGTCGCTCGTGCAGCGCCGCCAGAGGCTTCTGACGTCCTTCGACGCGTCGCTGAGGGAGTTGCGACGCGAGAAGAGCGCGTTGGAGTACGAGTGCAAGACCGCGGACATCAAGCAGCTCGTGTTGCTCGAGGAACTTCGTCAGTTGAAGCTGTTCGAGAAGCGCGAGAAGACGCTTCTCGGCAAAATCGAAGAGCGCGACGCGGAGAAGACCGAACTCGAGAACAAGGTTTTCGAGATCGAGTGCCGCGTCGAAGAGAAAGCGGAGGAGCTCGCGGTCGTGACGGAGAACAAGCGGAAGGTGGTGAAGGAGTTCGGCGGCTTAGTTCCGGAGGAGCACGCGCACCGGGAGTACCTGCAGAAGGTGTTCACGAAACGCGTCCGGCGCGCGAAAAAGAAGGAGGAAAAAGAAGAAGTCGCGGAGTCGGACGAGGACAGCAACAGCGACGACGACGACGACTCCGAGTACGAAGACTCGGACGAGGAAGAGGAAGAGGCGATCCCGACCGGGTGCGACGAGAAGCTGTGGAACGCCGTCCTCGAGATTCGCGAGCGGCGGCAAGACGAGGACGACGTCATACTCGAGATCAACAAAATCACAGAGACGGATCGGAAAGAGCGCGATTTCCTCGCGAAGAAGCTCTCGAACGTCCTGACGTCGCTGAAGAACACGGAACGAGAGATGGAGGCGTTCCAGAAAGAGAAACAAAACTCGCTGAACCAAATCGACGTCCCGGTGACGCTTCGGATGCGACAGATGTCGTACCTGCGGAACGAAAAGCTTCCCGCGGATCTCAGCGAAGGCTTGTACTTTTCCCGCGCCGCACTCGAGGGGCTGCAACGCCGGATCGACGAACTCATCGACGAGAAAGCCGCGCTTCGCGTGCAGCAGAGGGACTTGCGAGGGACGAACATCGATCTGCAGAACGCGTGCGCGACGAGGCAGGACAAGATTGACGTCTTGGACGCGCGCGCGACGGAGCTGCAGATGCTCAAGTTTGGTCAGCTCGTCGACCTGGACGCGCTCGAGGCGGCTTCGATACCGAAAAAGGGCGTCCCGGAGCTGAGAGAGCAGATGAAATCCCTCGAGATGAGCAACCGCGAGGAGATGAAGCAGTGGTCCAAGCGCATCGTGGACGCGCAGGACGAGCTCACGCGGATGACCGCGGAGAACACCGCGTGCTTAAACGCCGTCGCGGATCTCACGAAGACGCAACGCGATTTAAACCACGAGCTGAAAACATCGGAGAAAACGGTGTTCATCGACCCGGACGCGGCGCGACGGAAGGACATCGCGGAGAGGGACCGTCTCGTGGAGGTGATCAACGCGCAGGCGAACGAGATCGAGAACCTGCGCTCGGAGCTCAACATGCTGAGCTTTAAGGGGAGACCGACGCAACGGGTGTACCTTTCGTAGAACCTTAACTTAGTTTTTTTATCGAACTTTTTCGAATCGACAACGCGTGTGTGCTGCTATCTATCTATTTATTAAACGCGCCCAAATCCGCGAACGCGTCCTTCGTGTTCGTCTTCTGCGGTGGCGGCGGTGGCATCGACGCCAATATCTGCTGCGCGTACCCCATCACCGGCAGCGTCGGGGCGACGAAACCTCCAAAGTCGCCGCCGCCGCCGCCGCCGCCGCCGAAATCAAACCCGCCGCCGCCGCCGCCGCCGCCGCCGAAATCAAACCCGCCGCCGCCCGCGAGCCCCGTCGTCGTCGGAGCGCCCATCGCCGCGCCTCCGAAACCGAACGCGTCGAGCGGCACCTCTCGTCTCACCGGAGGCGCGGGGGCGACGACCGGCGGCGCGACGATCGACGCGGGCGCGGGCGCGAAATCTCCGAAATCGTCCTCCTCTTCCTCGACGACGGGCGCGGGCGCGGACGCGGACGCGGGCGCGGGCGCCGTCGCCGCCGCCGTCTTCGACCAGTCCGGCGGCGTCTTCATCTTCATGCCGCTGAACATGTCGAAGTCGTTCGCACCCGCGCAGCCGCCGATGGGATGGAGCAGGGGCGGCGGAGGAGGCGCGGGCGTGACCGGAGCGGCGTCGAAATCGCCAAACTCGTCGTCCTCCTCCTCCCCGTCCCCCGTCGGCGTCGCGACGTCAAAGCTGCTGAACGAGTCCGAAGGCGGCGGCGGCGCGGTCTCGACGACCGGTGGCGGTGGCGGCGGCGCGAACGCAATCTCCACGGGCGTTTCCAGAGGCGTGTTCACCATCGGCGCGCCGAACAAATCTGAGAAGCTGTCGTCGAGCCCGACCGCCGCGGGAGGAGGCACCTCGGGAGGAGGCGCCTCGGGCGCGGACGTCGCGAACCCGAAGGCGTCGTCCGTCGACGCCGTCGACGACGACGCCGTCGTCGGCGCGGTGAGCGCGGGGGCGACGACGATGGGATTCGCGTGCGCGCGCATCGCCGCGTTAGTCGAAGGCGGGCCGAACATGTCCCCGAATTCGTCCGGCGGCGGCGGCGGCGCCGCCGCCACCGCCGCGAACGCGCCAAAGTCGTCCTCGTCCTCTTCCTCCTCGACGACCGGCGGCGTCGGGGTCGGCTCCGCGTCCTCGCGCGGCGCTTCGACCGCCGCGAACGCGCCGACGTCGATCGCCTCGTCGTTTGCGATCGTCGGAAGAGGCGCACCCCACGCCTCCTCGGGTTCCATCGCGGGTTCTTCCGTCGGCGCTTCCGTTTTCAGCGGCGCCGCGGCGACCGGCTCGGGGGCGACCGCGTCTCTCCCCCACCCGGCGGAATACTCGAAAGCTAACGGCGCGTTCGACACCGGACCGAACAGGTCATCGAACGCGTCTCTGTTCTCTACCGGCGGCGGCCGCGGCGGCGGCGGCGGCGGCGGCTCTGCCACCGGCGCGTACGTCGCCGCCGTCGCCGCCGCCGCCGCCGTCGGCGGCGGCGGGGGGTGCGGCTTCGCGACCGCCTCCGGCAAAGCCCCCAACCCGGTGAAATCGCCGGCGTAGTCGAATCCCGTCGTCGCCGCCGCGGACGCGAACACCGACGGCGCGAGCTCTGGCTCCGCCGCGGGCGGAGGCCTCGCGACCGGCGGCGGCGCGGGGGCTGCCGGCTCCGGGATGGAATCGAACGCGAACTCGCCGATGAGATACGGCGAAAACGCGGTGGCGGACGACGACGGGTACGCCTCCGCGGCGTCGACCGCCGGCGCGGGCGGCGGCGGCGGCGGAGGCGGCGGCGGAGCTTCCACCGCTTGGGGCGCCTCTTCCAACGCCGCCGACGGCGCCTCTTCCACCGCTGGCGGCGGCGCCGTCTCTTCCGGCGGCGTCTCTTCCACCTCGAGCGTTTCCTCGACGACCGGCGCCGCTTCTACAACCTGCGCCGCTTCGACCACCGGCGCCGCCTCGAAGGCGCCGGCGTAGTCGAACCCCGACGGTACGTGTGCCGACCATTCCTCGACCGGCGGGGGCGAAGGCGAAGGCGAAGGCGAAGACGGCGCTTCAAACGCCGGCGGCGCTTCAAACGCCGGCGGCGGCTCCGGGGGCGTCCACTCCTCGACCGCGGGCGGCGTCGGGTCTTCGTCCGCCGTCGCCGCCTGTTCCAACGAAGGAGCCTCCTCAAACGCGGAGAAGTCATCGACCACCGGCGTTTCCGAGACCGTCGGAGGTTCAGGATGAGCCGCTTCCTCGACCGGAGGAGGAGGAGGCGGCGGCGGCGGCGGCGGCGGCGGCGGCGGCGGCTCGTCGACCGCCGCCTCTACCTCGACCGCCGCCGGAATCTCCTCAACCGCGATCTCTTCCTCGACGGCGGGCGGCAGAATCCACTCCTGAGCGATCGCCGGCGGTTCCTCCGCGACTTCACCCGTCTCCGCGTCGGCGAACGCCGAGAAATCGTCCTCGTCCTCGTCCTCGTCCTCGCCGCCGCCGCCGCAGTCGTTCGCGTCCTGTTCGCCGCGGTCGAACACGTCCATCCCGCCAAACATGCTCGCGGGCGAGTCTCGCGCCGGCGCGTCCGCGACCGGCTCCAGCTCCGGCTCCTCGACGGCCGGCGGCGGCGCCGCCGCGAGAGGCACTTCCTTGACCTCGACGGTCTCCGCCGCGAGAGGCACTTCCTCGACCTCGACGGTCTCCGCCGCTCGCGACGGAGGCGCGCCCGCGGCCTCCTTCCCCGGCGTCCTCGCCGTCTCCTCCTCCTCCTCCTCCTCCTCCTCCTCGCGACTCGGTACCACCAGCGCGATCAACTCCTCCCTCGCGCGCGACGCGTCCCACGCCCTCGCGCCGACGCCGGATCCCACCCCGCGCGTCCTCCGCGGCGCCCAACCCGACGCCGGCGCCCACCCTCGCGCGCACTCGCGCATCAGTCGCGCCGCGCCGTCGCCGGCGCCGGCGCGCGCCCGCGCGGCGACCGCCGCCGCGTGCAATCGCGCGCACGCGTCGTCGTACGACGACGCCGACGCCGCCGTCGCCGCGTCGTTCGCGCGCGCAGATGACGACGACGACGACGACGACGACGACGCGTCGCCGGACGCGAACGCGCGGGCGAGCGCGGCGGCGGCGGCGGCGGCGAAAGCGTCGCCCGTCGCGCGCGAGAGGTCCATCGCGCGCGTCCTCAATTCGTCCACCGGCGGCGGCGGAGGCGGCGACGGCGTCGGAGGCGGCGCCTCGTCGAAGTCGCCGAAGTCCGTGAAGTCGGCGTCCGCGGGAGGATCCTGATGCGGCGGCGGCGAGGGATCCTGATGCGGCGGCGGCGGAGGCGGAGAGAGAGGCGGAGGCGCGTCCCCGAAATCTCCGAACGCGTCCGACCCCGAGGCGTCGTCGTCGTCGTCGTCCGGCGCGAGCGAGTCGTCCTCGACGCGCGACGCGTCCGCCGCGTCCACCTCCTCGTCGTCGTCGTCGTCGTCGAACGTGTTGTTTCCCTCGTGCACGATCACGGACGGCTCGTCCACGGCCTCGAACTCGCCGAAGCCGTCGGAGTCGTCGTCGTCTTTCGTCGCGACCGTCGACGCCTCGGTCGCGCGCGGCGGCGCGGCGTCGAACGCGAACGCGGCGAAGCCGCCGTCCTCGTCGGCGTCGCGTCGTCCTTCCTCGTCCGTCGCCGTCGTCGCGACCGGCGGGGCGGCGCCGAAGTCGCCGAAGTCGCCGAAGTCGCCGAAGTCGTCGTCGTCGTCGTCGCCCCTCCGAGGCGCGGGCGCGGGCGCGTCGTCGTTCTCGAACGTCGTCGTCCCCGTCTCGCGCGCGTCGTCCGCCGCCGGCTCCGCCGCGGCCTCGCCGAACGCGCCCCAGTCGCCGTCGCCGTCGCCGTCCATCCCGCTCGCCTCTCGCGAGTGAGACGCGAGAGGCGACGTCGGGCGTCCGGCGCGGGACGCTTCTGGCGCCTCCTCCCCCGTCGCTCGTCGGAAGGTCGGATGCGCCCGTTCAGTTTATCGGAAGTCTCCACTGACGCTGACGATGCAGGACGACTCCAGAAATCGCCCCGCCCTCGCGTCATCAGACTCGAGCGCGCTCGCGATCGATCGACCCAAGCCTCGAACATGACGGACACGTGGAACCTCAGCGCGGTCGCGAGCCTCGTGGACGAGCTCGACAAGAAGCTCCTCGTCCTGCTTCGCGACGGAAGCAAGATCTTGGGGACGCTGCGCTCGTTCGATCAGTTCGCGAACATCGTTCTCGAGGGCGCGGTCGAGCGGATCATCGTGAACAAGTCCTACAGCGACATCCCGCTGGGTCTGTACATCGTCCGCGGGGAGAACGTCGTGCTGATGGGCGGAGTGGACGAGTCTAAGGAGACGGAGGGTTTGACGATGGTGAGCAACGACGAGATCAAGCACGCGCGGGACGCGGAGAAGGCGGCGGAAAATCTCAAAGGATCGATGTTGCAGCGAATGGACTTTTTGGACGACCTCTGAGGTGCGCGTCGCGCGTTGTACCACCCTCCCGACCCGCGCGCGCGAGGCTATGATAGATATCTACATGCTAATGTTGACGGCGGCCCGCGAGGTCGTCGATTGATCACCGATCGATAGGACTGAGCCTCGATTCGTTCGAAGCGCGCGCGGGTTTTGTTTTTTTTCGTCAGCAGCCGCGGCGGGTGATGAGCTGCGCATCGCACCCTTTGGTGAGAGCGGGCTTGGCGGCTCGCTCAGATGACTCCATTAAAATTTCCAATGGATCCTGCTGACGCCGCGGCTGCGCGCGACGCGAACAGAACGACCTACCTCGTTCTCCCTCGACGATCTCTTTCCTCCTCGAATCGCGACTCACCCCGCTCGCTTCCCCTCGCTCCGCCGCGCCGCAGGTCGCTCGACGGTTAGGGGTTTTAGCAGCGTCTGTTAGTTCACTAGTTTTATGTAATCGCGAGTCATCGTGGAGACGTGCGCGCTCTTGTCATACATTCGGTTCGCGTTACAAAAGAGAATTCTCGTGTCATCGCGTCGTCCCGTTCGTCAATCATCAATCTCGCATCTCGTACGTCGTACATCGACTCTCGTCCACCTCCTCCACCTCCTCCTCCTCCTCCTCAAAGAAACACCGTGGACGCGCGCTCCTGCCCCCACGCGGCGACGTCCTCCACCGCCCCGAGCGCGGCGTCCAACACCGTCGGCTCGTCTCCGTCCTCCAACGGCGCCGAGCTCGACTTGGTCGGGTACGACGCCTGCATCGCGACGCCGCACTGCCCCGCGGGCCCCATGCCGCCCCGGGCGATGCGTATGTACCCTTCCTCGCCCCACTTCGCGCCCCAGGAGTTCTTCACCGTCCAGTAGTGCTTGTGCCCGGCGCTTTCGCCGTCGTAGCCGTACCCGACGACCAACACGCCGTGGTCCAGGTTCGTCCCGCATTCGCCGTCAAAGACGCCGCCGGAATAGAGCTGAAACTCTCGGTGGTCCGCCTCGATGGCGACGGCGACGGGCTGCTGAGACACGGCTTTCTTGAGCGCGTCCTCGTCGTTTCTGGGGACGTCCTTGAAGCCGTCGATCGACGCCGCCTTCGCTCTTCGTTTCTTGAACCAGTTACAGCGTCGATCCTTCGCGAGGTATCCCCAGTCCTCTTCGTCGTCCACGCCGCGGTTCTCCACGATCCACTCGAAGCCGTTGTCCATCAACCCGCCCTTGCAGCCGTTGTTTCCGCCAATCTTCGCGCACGACACGAGCTCTTGCTCGCTCAGAGAGATCAGATCCCCGGTCTTCACCGCGACGACGCCCTCCACGGCGCCGACGGTCGAAAACGCCCAGCACGACCCGCACTGGCCTTGGTTCTTCACTGGCGTCACCGCGCCCCTCGACACCCAGTCCATCGTCTCCGGGGGGGTCACGTCCGCGTACTCCCAGTTCGCGGCGTCGACGGGGGGGCTGCTGGACTCGACGCGCTTCTTGGACGCGTCGTAGCCGAGCATGTGCTTGAACTCCTCGCGCGTGAGGTCGGCGAGGTGGTTGAGTCTGAGCCAGTGCGACTTCTTCCCAGCCGCGTGCGCTTCGTTGTGGACGCGGACAAACTCCGCGTTGTCCGCGAAGATCGCGAGTCGCTTCGCACGCTCTTTCGGGCACGCGTACGCCTTCCCGTGCGTCGCGAGCCACCGATCGAAGCGCGCTTCGATCGTCGCGACCGGGTCGAGCGTCGTCGTCAAAGTCGTCGTCGTCGTCGTCGCGGTCGTCGTCGCGGCCGTCCGCTCCGTCTCCGCGGGGGAGGCGGAGTCGGACGCCGTCGCCGCGACGGAGGGCGCGAAGGAGCATACGAGGAGGAGCGTCGCGAGGACGCCCGCGAGCGCGCGCGCGCGCGTGGTCTTCGTCATCGCGAGCGAACGAACTGAAAGGAACGATTCGAGCGTGCGCCGGTCAATTAATTTATCACCTGGCGAGAGAGACGCGGACGAGACACGTCAACAAGACGGGAGGAGGGGAGGGGACGCGTCGGCGAGGTGCGAACGGCGCGAGGAAGAGGGCGCGGCGTCGACGTTGGGTCGGCGACGGCGCGACGACGCGGCGAGGGCGCGGAGGAGAACGCCGCGGACGCGGCGACGCGCGCGTTCCGGGGCGCCCCCTCGCGGGATCTGACGTTGTTGTACCCGTTCCCGAAATCAAACAAAAGCGACACGTGTGAGGACGCGCGACGCGACGCGGGAACGGAAGCGCGCGAGCGCGGTCGCGACGACCGCGCGCGAGCAGACGACGGAGAAGACGCGCACCCGACGAGCCCGAGTCTGTCCTCGGTGAAAGTCCTCGTGTCGTCGCGAGCGGGCGCGCGTCGACGGAGTGGGTAGGGCGGAACTTTCGCGGGAAAAAACAACCCCGCCGGCGCGGGTGATTCGTCCGAAGGCGTCACTCCACGTCGCGTCGCGTCGACGAGGAAAAACCGAGTTAACCTGGAGTGAACTTGGGCCCGGACCGGACAAGTTACACAGGCAAACAGTTAGAGACCCCGTACTCGCGTAGTACGCTCGGAGAAGCTCGTAGAAAGTTCGGCTCCGATCTTCACCACAACAGTCAATAATCCATCCAGTCGAACGCGCGCGGGAGGGGACGCGCGCGGACGGACGAGATGCGTCGTCGCGTCTCTCGCGCGGCGCTCTTCCTCGGCATCCTCTTCGCGTTCCTCCTCCCCCTCGCGTCGTCCGCGCCGGCGACGCCGTGGACGCCGTCCGCGAACGCGGTCGGGGACGCGCGATGCACCGTCGAGGACGTGCAGTTCGCGAACGAGAAGGAGCTGCACGAGCTCTTGGGCGAGCTCGCGGACACGACGTACATGCGCTTGTTCCCGGTGGACCTGAACCGGCCGTGTAAGTTCTGGGGGAAGGACGCGGGCGCCGGCGCGGAGGAGGAGACGCCGTCGTGCGCCGCGGGCGACGCGTCGGACGCGGACGAGGAGCCCGCGTCCGCCGCGTTCTCGCACTCGTCGTCGTCGTCGTTCGCCGGCGACCGCGCCGTCTCCCTCGCGCCGTCCCTCGAGCCGTCCGCGGCGCCGTCGTGCTCGCTGACGCCGCCGTCGCCGATCGATAACCCGCGGCTCGGCGAGCGACAGTCCGCGACGACGCCGGTCGATCGCACGATCTCGCCCAGGGAAGACGCCGCGCTCGCGTCCGCGTCCGCGCCGGAGGAGGACTGCGAGGAGGACGAGTCGTCGCCGACGTTTTGGCTGGACATGTGTCGCGCGCAAGACGCGCAGGAGACGCACGCGACGGAGCACGTGAACCTCAAGAGGAACCCGGAGCGATGGACCGGGTACAACGGCTCGCACGTGTGGCGCGCCATCTACGACGAGAACTGCCTCAGGAACGGACGGAGGGACGGACGACGCGAGGTAATGGGCGGCGGCGGCGACGCGATCGTCGGCGGCGCGTCCGAATCGGAATCGACTGGAATCGACGGGCTGTGCTACGAAGAGAGAGTGCTGTACCGTCTCCTGTCCGGGATGCACGCGAGCGTGAACGTGCACGTCGCGCTCAGGGCGAAGCCGCCGAAGCGCGCCGCGGGGATCGCGGAGTGGAGCGAGGACCCGGAGCGATACGCGCGGCACTACGGCGAGCACCCGGAGCGGCTTCGAAACTTGCACTTTTCGTTCGTCGTGTTGTTGAGAGCGCTGCGTAAAGCCGCGCCGGCGCTGCTCGACGTGGACGTGAAACTGGGCGAGGACGCGGTTGAAGACGCGCGCACGGAGGCGCTCATGCGACGGCTGTTGGACACGCACATTCTGTCCTCGTGCGCGGGGGTGTTCGACGCTTTCGACGAGAGCGAGCTGTTTCGCGCGTCCATCTCGTCGACGTCGGACGCGTCCGCGGCGTCTCTGAAGACGCAGTTTAAAGGCGTGTGGCACAACATCTCCGACGTCATGGACTGCATCTCGTGCCAGAAGTGCAAGCTGCACGGGAAGCTGCAGCTGTTAGGGCTGGGCACCGCGCTCAAAGTGTTGCTGCTTCCGGAGCACTTGCATCGCGGCGCGCTGTCCAGGAGCGAAGTCGTCGCGCTCGTGAACACCGCCGCGAAGTTTTCGCACGCGATTTTGAAAGCCCCGGAGCTGGAGAAACTCGCGAGGGAGGCGGCCGCGGCGAGGGAGGAGGCGGCGGCGACGACGACGACGACGACGACCGCGGGCAAGACCGAGCGCTCCGCCGACGCGAGCGACGACGACCCTCCCGGCGGGTCCGACGAGACGACGACGAGGAAGCTCATGAACGCGGCCGTGCGGGCGGCGGCGGCGGCGGCGCGCGACGGCGACGCGACCGAGGAGGAAGAGGACGCCGTCATCGCCGCCGCGCTCGCGTCGGACGCCAGGGTGCTGACCCTCGCGCGACACTACGCGCGGGATACCCCGGGGAAGTTTGTGAAGCACGCGCTGCGCGCGCTCGCGACGCCGGCCGCCGCCGCGGCGACGACGGAGAAGACGCCGACGGCGACGAAGCGCGAACGCATCGTCGACGCCGTCGTCGTCGGCGGCGGCCTCGCGGGCCTCTCCGCCGCGCTCACGATCCTCGACCGCGGTGGCGTCGTCGTTCTCCTCGAGAAAGAAGGGTACGTCGGGGGGAACTCGCAGTGGGCCTCGAGCGGGATCAACGGCGTCGATCGCGTGAATTACCCCGAGAACCCCGACACCGTCGAGACGTACGCGGAGGACTGTTACAAACACTCGCGAGGGGACAACGGGAACGGGAACGCGCTGGCGCCGGAGAGCGTCGAGCACGTCCCCGCGCTCACGCGCGGGAGCGTGGAGACCTTAGAGTGGTTCCGCGCGCGCGTGGGCGTCGATCTGAGCAAAGTTGGAAGACTCGGCGGGCACTCGCACGCGCGGACGCACCGACCCGCGAGCGGCATGGCTGGCTCGACGCTCGTGTCCGGGGTTCAGAAAAAGTGCGACGAGTACCGATCCTCCGGCGCGTTCACCGTCATGAAGCGTCACCGCGCGACAGAGATCACGACGGACGCTCGCACGGGCGCGGTCGACGGCGTGCGATGGGTCGCGCCGCTCGACGGGGTCGTCGGCGCGAACGAGACCGCGGGATGGACGCGCGCGAGGAACGTGATCCTCGCCACGGGCGGATACGCCGGAGACAGAGAAGGGTTGCTCCGAGAGCACGCGCCGTTCGCGACGCGGTTCGCGACGACGAACACGCCCGGGAGCGTCGGCGACGGGCACAAGATGGCGATGAAACTCGGCGCGAGCGCGATCGATCTCCAGAACGTGCAGATCCACCCGACCGGGTTCGTGGACGCGAGCGACGTCGACGCGGGGACGAAGACGCTCGCGGCGGAGATCTTACGCGGCGCCGGCGGCGTGCTCCTCACGCGCGGCGGCGTTCGGTTCGTCGACGAGCTCGGCGGAAGGGATTACGTCACGAATACGATGATCGCGGAGGCGGAGGCGGAGGAGGCCGCGGGCGGGCTCGCCGCGAACGGCGGCGGCGTCGCCTTGAACTTTGTCATCCTCTTGGACGCAGTCGCCGCGGCGGAGGCGGATAAGCACGTGCCGATGTACGTGAAAAAGAATCTGCTCGCGAGGCGCGACACGATGGAAGACGTCGCGAATTGGATGGACGCGACGCTTCGCGCGCGCGATGTGAAACGCCGGCCGTTTGGGAAGCTCACGCGCGACGTCGTGACGGACGCGATCAGAGCGCACGACGACGCCGCCGCGAGCGGGGAACCGTGCCCGCTGACGAACAAGACGGCGTTTCGCGCGTCGGGACGTTTCGATCTTCGCGGGCCGTTCTACGCGGGAAGGGTCACCCCGGTGGTGCACTACACGATGGGAGGGATACGCGTGGACGACGCTATGCGCGTCGTGCGCGCGCGCGACGACGGCGGCGTCGAGCCCGTGGACGGTCTGTTCGCCGTCGGGGAGATGACCGGCGGGACGCACGGAAGGAATCGGCTCGGCGGCAACGCGCTCACGGAGTGCGCGGTGTTCGGCAGAGCCGCGGGGAGGGCAGCGATGATCGTGCGAGACGGCGAGACGACGACGACGACGACGACGGCGGCGGCGGCGGCGGCGGATGCGACGGCGGCGACGCGGGGGGGAAAGGAGGGTTTTACCCTCCAGATCACGCGCGACGAGCTCGCGAAGCACGCGAGCTCGGACGACTGCTGGGTCGCGATCGGCGGCGACGTGTACGACTTCACTGATTTCTTAGACGATCACCCGGCGGGGGCGGAGGCGATATTGAAATTAGGCGGCACGGACGGCACGGAGGCGTTCGACGCGGTGCACGGACGGGACATGCTCGAGGCGTTCGAAGCCGTCGGCGTCCTCGCGGAGTGATCCGCGGCGGCGGGGAATCGACGCTCGCGGGCGTAGCCGCGATTGATTCTTATTCTCGCGACGAGACGAGCACTTCGAACGCGAGCGCGCGCGACTCGTGAGAGGGACGATGAATGAGTAACTAAGCATGATATTATAAATTGAATAAAGGTCTAATCTTCCCATTGAGTGTCCATCGTCGCGTACGCGCTGTCGCGAACGATCGTGACCCTCGGTGTCCACCTCGATCATGACGACGCGGCGACGGCGATGCCGTAGGCAGCCCCAGGGATCGCCATGAACACAACGCCGGTGTACACGAGCGGGAAAATCTTTCCGTACGTCTCGTTCGCGGTCATCTTGCCGAGCCACCTGGACGCCGCCAGCGGGATCGCGCGGGTAACCGGAAGCGGGTAGATGAGGATGATCGAGAAGACGTTGAAGAAGAAGTGCGTCAACGCGACTTGCCACGCCTCGACCGGGTTGGACGTGACGACGGTCGCGGCCATGATGCCCGTGAGGGTGGTACCGACGTTCGCGCCGAGCGTGAGCGGGAACATCTCCTCGAGGGTGATGAGGCCGACCGCCGCGATCGGCGTGAGCGTGGACGTCGTGATCGACGACGACTGCACGAGAATCGTGATGCCGCAGCCGATGACCATGTTGAGGAAGGGGTGGTACCCGACAGCCTTCTTGAGCATGCGCGCGGCGGGGCCCTTAAAGACGATCTGGAGAACGTACACGATGCAGAAGAGCGTCGCGCAGAGCGCGGCGAGGGAGAGGATCGTGAGCGTCGTGCCCGCTTCTCTATCGGACATGTCCCAGGTGTCGTACGCGAGACCGCCCTTCAGGAGGCGAGCGTCGCACTTCGTCGTGGACATTTTTGAGCTTTTGCACACGTTGTAGTACGTGCCGGCCGTCAAGGACGTTCTGCCGACGCCGCTCTGAAAGAAGGAGGTGGTCGTGCAGTCCGCACCGGTGGGGCAATCGTAGTAGGAGGTGGTCTTGCCGGAGGCGTCCTGCATAATGGCCAACGGCGCGCGCTTTTTCAGGAGGTTGCTGCCGTCCATCCAGGAGGCCTTCCAGTCGGCGTGGAAGTTGGAGCAGTCCGAGGTGGACGTGCACGCGAAGCCAGAGACCGCTTTCATCTGTGTCGAGGTCAATGATTCGCTGCAGTAGCCGTTGCAGTAGTTCTGCGAGACGAAGTCTGCGACCTTCTTGTCGTAGGCGGCGATGCCCTTGGTGTAAGGGGAGACGTAGGGCTTGAGGAACTCCGTCTTCGAGCAGTCGTCGCCGTCGGAGTCGTCGCACGCGTCGATGTCCTTGACCATCTCGTACGTCATCTCCTTGAAGACGGGGTAGATCCAGTTGATGGGGAGCCAGATGGCGACCGCAATCATGTTGAAGACGTCGTGCACGGTAGCCGCGGAGAAGCCGCGGCGGAGTTCCTCCGGGTTGTTGAAGTGACCCATCGCGACGATGGTGTTCGTCACAGACGTACCGATGTTCGCACCCATGATCATGAAGACCGCGTACTTCACGGAGAGCTCGTTCGCGCCGACGAGGGAGACGATGATAGACGTCGTCGTGGACGAGGACTGCACGAGCACGGTGGCGAGGATACCGACCATGAGGGCGGAGATCGGGTTGTCGACGACGTCGAACATCTTCGCGGAGGATTTCCCGCCGAGAAGCTTGAAGCCGGTGCCCATGATGTTGAGGACGAGGAGGAACGTCCAGATGCAGTAGATGATGAAGACGACGAGGAACACCTTGAACCAGTTGACGCCGGCGAGAAAATGGAGGAAATCGCGCGCGGCGCTCTTGTCGTCGATGGAGAGCTTCCCGAAAGAAGCGGTGCGAATAAACTTCGCCCTGTACTCTGGCGATTTCTCGTCCGCCGAGGGCTTGAGCCACTTGTCCTGCGCGATCTTGTCGCGGATTTCGTCGTCGGTCATGCCTTCGTACACGTTCTTACTGCCGTCCGCCTCGGCGTTGGCGGCCGCGAACGCTTTCGCGTCCACGAGCTCCTCGGAGAAGTCCTTCTTGTCTTCCTTCTTCTTGATGAACCTGTCGTAGACGAAAATGAAGAGCGCGATGAAGTAGATGAGGCAGAGCATAGTCATCCCGGCCTCGCCCTCGCCCTCGTCCGTGCCATCGTTGCCGGGGTCGTGGTGGGACGCCCCGAGGAGGTTGCGGAGTGCCATTTTTTCGGGGCGTTTCGTGCGCTCGCGAACCGAAAAGTGACGCGTCTTGCGGCGGCTAAGGTGACAAACAAGAGGAATATTCTTTTTTTGAACCAGGGTCCCGCCGTCAAATCGAGAACGGAGGGCGGGAAATCAGCCCGGCGAACCCTGCACTGACAACCCTATCCTCGCCCCGGAATGAGAAATGGTATCGAAGAGTCGACCGACCGACGACATCCGACCGCGATTTGTCCAAGTCACGAGTTTCTCCGGCCCAGGTTTTTTTTTCGTCCCCGGTCCCGCCCCGCCCGGATCACCATTCCTCGCGCGCTCACGACACCACACGCAAACCCACCCAACCCGTCAAGATGGCCACTATCATGAACATTTCCGCTGTCGCGAAGGTCGCCCCCAGGGTGCGCGCTCTTCTCGCGTCGCCCGTCGCCCGACGTCGTCGTCGTCGCCGCGGTTTTGGTATTTTTAGGTCCTATCCGATTCCGCTCGCACTCGACGCGCGCGCTTCGGGAAACGCGCTCGCGACGCGACGCGCGATCGCGCGAGGACGACGCTACCGCGCGCGATGATGCGACCGCGATGCCACGTCGTCCACGCGCGCGCGGTCGCATCGCGCGCGGCGTCGCATCGCGCGCGCGACGCGCGAGACCGCCCGCGTCCTCTCGCGCGAAATCCGCCACGGCCTTCGCTGACGCTTTTTCCCGATACGCCTCGTTTCCCGACCGCGCGCAGGCGCAGCTCCGCTCGAAGTCCACCGCGGCGCTCCGCGCGACGAAGCCCGTCGTTGTCGCGAAGGCTGCCTTCCGCGTCAACGCCGCCGCGGTGCGTCTCCCGACGCGCTTTCCCCGCTTCGCTTCGCGCGAAGACGCGCGAGACCAGGGCCCCGAGTCGACTGATCGATCGGAGGCTTCCGACTTTTCTCGCGGGGCTCACCCCGCTGCGCGGCCGGATAATTTTTTTCTCAATTCGATCCCTGACCCGCCTCGACCCTCCTCCCTCTCCCTCCCTCGTCTCTCTTCCTCTCGTCCGCCGCATCAGGACGCGGACACGCTCACGAAGGTGCGCACGATCATCTCCGAGCAGCTCGGCACCGATCTCGACGCGGTCGCCGCGGACGCGAAATTCGTCGACCTCGGCGCGGATTCTCTCGACACCGTGGAGATCATGATGGCGCTCGAGGAGCAGTTCGAGATCACGCTCGACGAGGAGGGTGCCGAGAAGATCGCGACGGTGCAGGAGGCCGCGGACATGATCCAGGATCAGATGAAGTAAGTGAGCGCGAGTGACGTTCGCGTTAGCTAATTCGTTGATCGTAGGATGAACTCGGTACTGTAATACAACTCCCGACGGCGGTCGGGGACGCGACGGATGCGATTAAAAAGAAGCCGACGGCGCCGCGTCGCTGGCCGAACGCGTCTCGCGCTCGCGTCGTCCCGTCCCGTCCCGTCCATCACGCGTACCGCGGCGACGGCTGCTTGCTCCGGCTCCGACGCTTCTTCTCCTTGTGATGCCCCGACGACGCGGACGCGGACGCGCCGCCCGCCGGCAGAGGAATCTTCGGCGGAGGGATCCCCGTCCCCGTCCCCGTCCCCGTCCCCGTCCCCGCCGCCGCGCTCCGCGGCTTCTCGCGACCGGTGAACGCCGCCAACGACGCGTCGTACCTCAGGTGCGTCTCCGCGGCGACGGACGGCGACCCGCTGAGGGACCCGCCGTAGAACGACGGCGCGAACGGGTTGGCGTTCTCCTTCGCGCCTCGCGAGCGACCGACCGACCTCGGCGTCGGCGTCGGCGTGGCGTACTTGACGACCACGTCGAATAAATCCGCCGCGCGCGCCGTCGCGCCCTTGTACACGAGAAGCGCGTGGTTCTCCATCTTCAGGACGACGATCATCGGGTCCGGGCGCTTGCGGTCCGCGTCGCGCCGCGCGTGCGCCGCGCCGAAGGACTTGAAGTAGTTCTTGCTTCCGCCGACGACGCGCTCCGCGGACGCCTTGCCGCCCCCGGCGGCGGCGTCTTCGACCGAGGACAAGACGTATTTGAAATCCGATTTTCGCACGAGCGACACGTCGGCGCCGTTCTCGTGCAGCGTGTCCTTGAGCCGCTCCACGAGCGCGTCCACGTCTTTCGCCGTCTTCTCCGTCGATTTCACTCGCATGTGGGACGGCAACCGCAGCGGGTTCGGCGCCATCGCGCCGGTTCGCACGAGCTCGGACTCCATCGCCGAGAGCTGCTCGTTCTCCGCTTCCTCCTCCGCGACGGCGGCGGCGATCTGCGCGTCCCACGCCGCGCGCGCCGCGCGCAAGAACTCCGGCGTCGCCGCGCGGCGGACGTCGCGTTCGCGCGCGGCGCCGCCCCCCGTCGGGGAGAACATCTGCGAGGAGCGACGCGAGGACGAACCCGGCGAGCGCGCGGCCGGCGCGACGAACGACGGGCTCGCGACCGCGACGGATTGGAGGCGCGGCTTCGGCGCCGACGCCGACGAGGGACTCACCGCGCTCGCGGCGGGTCTCCGCGTCGTCGGCGTCGAGTTCGGCATCGGCGGCAGCCCGTCGTCCGGCTCCGGCGGCGTCCGCGGTCGGGCAATCTTGAATCCCTCGATCGCCTCCGGCGGCGGCGACTCGCCTCTCAGCGCCCAGACGACTTCTTTCCAGTTCTCCACGGACTCTTGGTCGCCGACGCGCGCGGCGGCCTCGATCGACCGCGCGGCGGCTTCGATCGCGTCCACGCCGTCGATGGCGGCGCGCGCCGCCGCCGCCGCCGCCGCGGCTTCGCGCAGGTACGCGTCCACGCCGTCCGGTCCGCGCTGGAACTTCGTCACGGAGTCGCGCGCGATCGCGGAGGACGGCGACGCCAGAGTGAAGTCGCGTCCCGCGTCGCTCCCTCGCGGGGACCGCGATCCCAGCCCGGAGAGCCCCGCGGCTTCCGCGACGGCGGCGCGCGGCGACGCCCCGACGCCCGCGACGGCGTCCACCTGCCTCGATAGCGCGCGGTTCACCGTGCGCAGGTTCTGTCCCTCCTCGCGCAGCCGCTGCGCCTCCGCGGCGGCGAGCTTCGCCTTGATCTCCGTGTCCTCTCGGTCCGCGAGCGCCGTCTGCGCTCTGCGCTCGGCGTACGCGACGGCGTCGTCTCTCTCCTCCGCCGCGCGCGCCGCCTTGTACTCGCTCTGCGTCGCCGCGCGTCGCGCGTCCTCGAGCTTCCTCTGCAGGCGGTACGTGTACCGTCGCAAGCGTTCGAGCTCGGAGCACAGCTCGTCCTTGTCCATGCCCTTGAGCGCGCGCGAGAACCCGTGTTCGCCCGCGCCGAACGCGGACGGGCTGCCCCCCGTCGACGCGTGGGTCCCGAGCGCGCTTCCGGGGGAGACGGCGACGGCGGCCCCGGGGGTTCGCACCACCGCCGCGGCGTTCGCGGCGTCCTCCGCGAGCTTCCGCGCCCGGGAGTTGGCGGGCGCGTTCGCGATGCCGAGGATCCCGCCGTCGCCTTCGTACCGGTGCCGCAACTCGCGAAGCTCCTCCGCTTGTTCGACGAGAAACCCGCGCAGGGTCTCGAACCCGGCGGCGACGACGTCGGCGCCGTCGTCGTCGTCGCCGCCGTCGTCGTCGTCGTCGTCGTCGTCGTCGTCCGACGCCTCCGATTCAGAGTCGAGCTCGAACGTCGGGTTCATCAAAAACTCGCGCTGCTCCGGCTCGGAGCGCATGATGGCGATCATCTTCTTGAACCCGCGTTTGAACGCGCGCGCGTCCGTCTCCGCCGCCGCCGCCTGCGCGAGCGCCCGCCTGACCGCCTCGTTCGCTCTCTGCGCGAACGCGACGGCGTCCTTCGCGCGCTTCTTCTCCTCCGCGGCGGTGGCGGTCGCCGCCGCCGCCGCGCCGCCCGCGGCTTCAATCTCCTGCTCTTGCGCGCTCTTCTCCTCCAGGATCGCCTCCATCGCGTCCTCCGCCGCCCTCGCTCGCTCCTCGTATGTCAACGCCGCGAGCTCGGCGCCGTCCGCGCGGAATTTCGCCGCCTTGGACGCCTTCTCCGCGTCCTCCGCGCGCGTTTTGTACGTCATGAGCACCCTCCTCAGCTCCGCGGAAGTCGCGTTCGGAGAGACGATCGCGTCCAAGGACTTCCTTTTGTCCTTCTTCGCCGCCGCCGGCTTCTCTTTCGCGCTCTTGACCTTCTCGACGACGGGTGGAGATCTCTTGGCGGGGACTTCCGTCTCGTCGTGCGCCGCCTCCGGGGCGGCGGGCGCGTCCTCCGACTCCGACTCCGACTCCGACTCCGACTCCGACTCGGATTCAGACGCCTCTTCCTCTTCCTCCTTCTCCGCCGATTCAGACGCCGCCCCGCGCGCGTCCGGATCGAACGTGTCGTCCGGGAGCTCCGACAGCGACACGGGCGGGGAAACCCCCGCCTTGGCGCGCTCGGTGAGGTACATCGCGATGACGTACTCGTCCGCGGACATCTTCCCGTCCTGGTCCTCGTCCGCGAGGTCCCAGATCACGCGCAGGGTTTCGTTCGGGACGCCGGCTCTGAGGAGGACCTCGACGATCTTCCCGCCCTCTAAGGACTCCGTGCCGGTGTCGTTCAGGGCGTCGAATTCCGCGAGCCACGCGTCGCGCGATTCGGCGGAGACCTTCGGCCACGGGTCCGGCGCGGGCGGCTCCGGCGGCGGCGTGGGCGCGCCGGTCGCGGCGTCCGCGGGGGACGCGATCGCGGACGCGATCGCGGAGGCGGGGGATCCCCCCGGGGAGTTCCGCGCCTGCACTTGCGCCTCCAATTCCGCGATCATCTTTTGCTCTGCCGTCGTGCCGTCGTCGCTGCTGGAAGCGGGCGCGGGATCGGCCGTCCTCGGCGCGCGCGGCGGCGAGTTCGGGCGCGAGTTCGAGTTCCCGCGCGATTTGTTCTTCTTCTTCTTCTTGCCCGCCATGACGGACGACGCGAAGACCTCCGCGTGGACGCCCGTGCCGTGGCTCGCGCGACAATGCCGCGCGCGATCCCCAATTCGACCTTTCGCCGCGCGATATCACGCGATTTCCAAAATTTTGCGTGTGACGAAGATTCACCCACCTCGTAGTTTCAAGATTTGATCGCGCTCCCTTTCAACTGACCGACGCTTTCTTGGCATTGAATGATGTGCACAGAGTCTGGAGGTTCAAACCCCGACGGCGGGTCGACGCACGCCACAACATCGCGACCCCGCGCGGGGCACGCGTCGTCGTCGCGCGACGCACGCGATGACGCCCCCCCTCGACCCCTCGCCCGCCGGCGACGTCCCGGAGATGGACCCGGAGCAACTCCTACGAGAGTTCCCGCCCAAGCCGAAGGACGAGGCGTACCTCCGCGCGCTCGCGGAGGCGTCGGGAGGACGCGCCCTCACCGACGAGGAGCGCGCGACGAACGAGAAGAACGCGGACGCGCTGTTCGAGACGTACAAGGTGGCGGAGGTTCGAGAGATCGAGAAAAAGACGCGTTTGGAGGCGGCGGAGAAGGCGAGAGAGCTGAAGAAGCTGAGGGGCGGGAGCTACCTCGACGCGATCGCGACCGCGGACGCGATCGAGGCGATCGAGCGACACGCGCGAAGCGCGGTGGAAAAACTGGGCGAGCTCAATAAGATGCTCCAGGATCTCCCCGACCCCGCGGTGACGACGCGGGGGGATTCCTCGAGCGAGCCGGCGTTTAAGGTGGACGAGATCACCGGCGAGATTTTCGTCGAGGGCGAGGAGGATCTCGAGTACGCGACCGGGAGCAGGGTGAAGTTCCTGGTGGACACCCCGGAGAAGATCTGGGGATCGCTCGAGGAGGGCGACCTCCTCGGCGCCGCGGAGCGATTCCTCGCCGCCTCCGACGTGTACTCCGCGCTCGAGCGAGGCGAGGGAGACGACGGCGTCATGTCGTGGGCGGACGTCCTCAAGATGTTCCCGCTCGTGAAGCAGCAAGGTCCGCTGCTCGATTCGTTCCGCGCGCAGATCGCTCGACGCGCGCGAGAGGAGTTGCGCGCGAAATCCGCCCTTGACGCGTCTCGGGCGTCCTCCGCCGTCGCCGCGTGCGTCCTCGTCGAAGACCTGTCCGCCGCAGAGGCGCTCGCGCTGGCGATGCAGTCGCGCCGCGCGCACGCGCGGGCGATCCTGCGACGCGGCGCGGAGGGGAAGACGCGCGGGAAGGCGGCGAACGCGCTCGCGAGGACGCTCCTCGACGCTCGGCGAACGACGCTCCTCGCGTCGCGGTGCTTCCTCCCGCGCGTCGGGGACGGGGACGGGGACGGGGACGGGGACGGGGACTTCTCGGTCTCGGTCCCGCGCGCGTTCCGGGACATCGTGGGGACGTCGTCGGGGTCCGAGGAGGGGACGCGGAGGGAGATGGACACGTCGTTCGCCGGCGTCGCGGTCCCGAAGCGCGAGGCGGAGCGACGGAGAGCGCGCGTGGAGGCGCGGGCGACGGCGTTGGCGACGCGCGCGCCGTCGCGGAGAGACGTCGCCGCCGCGTGCGAGGCGTACCTGACCGGCGTCGCGGAGGACGTCGCGCGCGCGGTGGAGAGCAGAGGGCTGCTGAATTCGGTGCGGAGCCTCGGCGAGCTCGCGGCGTTCGAGAAGGACGTGACGCGGAGGATGGAGCGCGGCGGCGGCGGCGGCGGCGGAAAACCCGGCGCGTCGGACGAGGACCTCGCCGTCTCGGACCTCCTCGGGACCGCGCTCGACGCTTGGGGCGCCCTCGCGGAGAAACCGTTCGTGCAGCGCGCGAGGGCGTTGCTGAGGGACGCGCTGAGCCACGCGCCGACGCGAGCGGCGATCGACGCCGCGCTGAAGGCGACGACGACGACGGCGGCGGCGGCGGCCGCCGCACGGCCCGCGGCGTTGTGGGGGAAAGGCGCCGTCGCGACGACCGACGACGCCTCGCCCGACGCGCCGTGCACGCCCGGGCGCGAGACCGCGTCGTCGAGCGTCTCTTCCTCCTCGTCCATCAGCGCGATCGTCGCGCGAGGGATCGCGTTGGAAGTCGCGACGACGCTCGCGGAGACGCGACGGGAGGCGTCGGCGCTGACGGCGGGGGGCTCTTCGAGCGCGTCGAGCCGCGAGGATCGAGCGGCCGCGGTGGAGGAATACGCGCATCACGAAGCGCACGCGGGGATGGCGTCGCTCGCGTCGTTTCTGCGATCGAAAATCGCGGAGGAGAAGGAGGACGCGACGGCGACGGCGACGGAACGCGCGCTTCTGATTGGTCAGACGGCGCACGCGATCGCGACGGACGCGGCGCCGGAGCTCGCGACGATGCTCGCGCCGCGCGACGCGTGGGACGTCGGAGATGAAACGTCACGACGGTTCGTATCCGGTGCGCTCGGCAGACGCGCGGGGGGGAAGTACGGGAAAGCCCCGAAGCTGTCGACCGCGGCGCAAGAGCAGCTCGCGGACGCGACGGCGGCGCTGCGAGCCGCGCGCGAGCGCGGGTTCAAAACGTGGGCCGTCCGCGTCGCCGCCGACATCGGCGCCGCCGTCTCGCGATCGCTCGCCTCCGACGACACCATGACCTCCGCGGAGCTCCCCGCGGAGTGGGAAGAAGAGACGGTCGCCGACGCGGGCGGGGACATGACGCTCAGGCTGCCGTCGCAGCCTTCCCCGCGGGTGCTGGACGCTATGCGCGCTGCCGCGGACGAGGCGACGCGCGTCGGCGGGCACCTCCTCCCTTCCGCGGCGACGCACGCGCTCGGGGCGGCGTGCGCGCGCGAGTGCGCGCACGCGTACGACGCGTTCGTGAAGACGACGAACGCGGGCGGGATCGGCGAGAAGTGGACGATCCAAGCGCTGTTCGACGTCATGACGATCACGCGTGTTTTCGTCGGCGCGGAGGATCGCGGCGGCGGCGGCGGCGGCGGCGGCGGGGCGCAGTACGCGTGGGCGACGCGCGCGGCGTCCGAGGCGCGCGCGATCGCGGCGAGCGCGACGGACGCGTTATCTTCCACGCTGGATCCGATCGATTGGGCGACGTACGAGTCGTTCTTGACGCGCAACGCGTCGTCGTGGAGACGCCGGGTCTCCGCGTTGTTGGGTCTGTTCGCGCGCGGCGTCGGCGGCGGCGGCGGGAGGGACGATTCGTCGATCGAAACGGCGCGCGTCGGCTCCGGCGGGCTCGGCGGCGGCGGCGGCGGCGGCGCGCTGCCGCCGCGGTTCTCGTACCTCCCGGTGTCGTTGCCGTCGTTACGCGGCGGGCGGGCGCGCGCGGGCGCCGGAGGCGCGGGCGCCGGCGGCGTCGACTGGACCGCCGCCGGGTTCGACCGCTTCGGGGACGCGAGCGACGTCTCCGCGTACGCCGCGGAGGAAGGGGCGAACTTCTTAGGGAAGTTGGGGCAGGGGTTGGGGTTAGGCAAGAGCGCGCTCGGGTGGACGTGAGCGGCGACGGAACGGCGGAGAGGAGGAGGAGGAGGAGAGAGAAGGTGGAGCCTTCGAGAGAAATCAGCGTCTCAACAGAACCTCGCATCGTCTCGGAAAGAACAATCGAATCCTCCGCACTCGTCCCCGCGCGCCGGAGCAGGCGTCGCGCGACATGGCGTCGTGCTGCGCCCCCGCGGGCGGCGGCGCCCCCGGCTCGAACCCGCGCAAACCGCGCGGCAGGAAGCTCGTCTCCGGCGGCGTCACCGGCGCGTGCGAGTGCTCCTCGGGCGCGCGATGCGACTGCCAAGTATGTCACTGCCTGGGATGCCCGTGCAAGCCCGAGCGCGTCCTCACCGCGGCGCTCTCGCGCGCGGGGGACCCGGAAACGCTGAACGACCTCGTGAGCAAGCACTGGGGGCGACTAAACGCCGTGCACGTGTGCGCCGCGCTGCGATCGCTCGCGAGCACGACGACGACGACGACGCGCGGAGACGACGATCGCGATCGCGAGTCGCCCGCGCTCGAGAAGCTCCTCTGCGCGCTGCGCGCGCGCGCGAAAGAGATGTCCCCGCGAGCGCTGAGCACGTCGGCGTGGACGCTGGCCATGTTATCCCCGTCTTCCGCGGACCTCGCGACGGTGGCGCCGACGCTGTCGAGCGCCATCGTGACGCGCGTCGCCGCCGGATCCCTCCCGCCGCGAGACGTCTCGCAGATCCTCTGGTCTTACGCCACGCTGGGGGAGGCGAAACTGCCGACGACGAAGGCGTGGCGGGACGCGATGACGGACGCGGTCGTGAGGATGGTCGCGTCGAGAGGAGGAGGCGGAGGAGGCGGCGGAGGCGGCGGAGGCGAAGGAGGAGGAGGAGGAGGAGGAGGGGCGGGCGGCGGCGCGGCGAACCCGCGGGATCTGTGCGTCGCGTTGTGGGCGGCGGCGACGCTGACGCCGCCGCTCGCTCGCGTCGCGTCCGACGCGTCGTTCGCGCGCGCGGCCGCGGACGTGGTCGCCGCGTCGGAGAGGACCATCACGCCGCGGCAGCTCGCGCAGTGCCTGTGGGGATACGCGTCGCTCGCCGCCGCCGCGGACGCCGACACCGACGGAGACGGACTCCGCGGACGCGAACAGACGATCGAGATTCGACGCGAGAGGACGGCGTTCCTCGGCGCGTGCGCGCGCGCGATCGCGCGGCCTGGCTTCCTCGGCGTAGATGACACGGGATCCGACGTGGATGCTGACGTGGAGACGGACGGGACGGAAGAACGCGAACGCGAACGCGCGACGCCGCAAGACGTCGCCAACGCGTGGCACGCGTTCGCGTCTATTCGCGCCGACCCCGGGGACGACGCGGTCGCCGCGCTCGCGTCCGCCGCGACGGACCTCGCGGACGACTTCACCCTCGAGGAAGCGTCGGACGCGCTCTGGGCGATCGCGACGACGCGCGCCGACGCCGACGACGCCGACGACGCCGCCGACGACGCCGACGACGCGGCGGCGGCGGCGGCGGCGGCGGCGGCGACGTCTTCCGCGACTCGAAACCTCGCTCGCCGCGTCGCCGCGCTGACGTCCGCGTCTTCGCCGTGCTGCGTCGACGCGCGGTGGACGTGCGCGTCGCTGTGGGCGTGCGCGTGCTTGGGGCAGGTTCGCGGCGAGGACGCGCGCGCGATGTGGCGCGTCGTCGACGTTCAATTCGGCGGCGGCGGCGAGGCGGTTGGGCGGCTCTCGGTCGCGAGCGCGACGCAGCTGTATTACGCGTCGTGGCGGTACCTCGCGGAGGACGTCGACGACGACGAGGGCGACGCGCGCGACGCGAGCGACGACGCGCGCGGAGCGGCGCGCGCGGCCGCGCGTCGGTGCTTCGCGTCCGGACGCGGACGCGTGTCGGACATGTCCGACGTGTCCGACCGCGTCCGAACGTCGAAGACGCAACGCGCCGCCGCGGACGCGTTTCGCGCGATGCTCGGGTCGCAGAACGTCGAGCTCGAGAGGGAGATTACGCTGCCGCTGCGGCGGCGCGGGGGGGGCGACGACGCGGAGACGGCGAGGGTGGTCGTGGACGTGGTCGCGGAGACGAAGGAGATCATCGTCGCGGTCGAGATCGACGGGCCGACGCACTTTCTGTCGTCGTGTTCAGACGGAGACGAAAAAATCGGATCCAAGTCGCGCAAGACGGGAGGCACCGCGCTGAGGGACTACTTACTGAGCAGAGGCTGCGCCGCGGCCGGGTACGCGTACGTCTCCATTCCGCACGCGGCGCTCGACGCGGGCGTTGAGGAAGCGGTGAAGGCGGCATTGGCTCGAATAAAGATAGCGATATCAGATATAAGATAGCGATATAGATAGCGAATGTAAGATCATGTGATGATGGACGACGACCCCGGTTTACTACTCGTACGGTGTCCTAGTCTATAAATCTCGCGAACTCTTCGCGCGCGGCTTCGCGCGCGGCTTCGTCGTCCCACGGCGCCGCGTCCCTGTACTCCGTCGGTTTCGACCGCTTCCTTCGCCCGGTCGCGCGGTACATCTCCGCGCGCCACCCCGCCAGCGGCTCCTCGCCGCACAGCGTCGATAGCTCGTCGTTGTACGCGAACTGCGTCTCTCCCATTCTGTGCGCGTGCCTTCGCGCGACGCCGTCCCTCGCGAGGCTCTCCTCGAACGCGGCCGCCTCCTCGGCCATGGCCTCGCGGCTCGGTAACCCCCCCTCCGCGAGCGTTTTCGCGATCCACCTTGCCTGGAGCTCGAACTGCGGGAACGGCACCACCTTCCACGGGAGCCCGATGAACGACAGCGACGGCGCCGAGCGCGGCGGGAAGACGTGCTTATACAACGGCGACACGCAGTTATCCACCGCGGCGACGGAAAACGCCTTCTTCTCCGTCTCGCCGCCGCCTTCCAAATACACTGGTTCCCATACGACCGCGCTGGCGTGGTGAACGCCGATCCTTAAGGACTTTTCCCGGTCCGTCTCTCCTTCCAAAAACGGAAACACGTAGTGATACCCCGTCGCGTACACGACCGCGTCCACGCCCTCCACGATCGCGCCGTCCTCGAAGACGACGGCGACGCCCTCGCTTCGAAGCTCCGCGATGCCCGGTCGAAGGACGCAGTTCCTCGGATACGAGCTCGCGGGAAAGTCCCCCGGGTCCCCATCCTCGGGCCCCTCCCTCGGCGGCGTCCACCCGCGCGCGGCCAAGTGCACCGTCTTCGCGCGCGTCGCGATCTCCCTCGCGAGGTCCTCCCCCGACGCCATCGCGCCCAGCACGACGACGGTTTTCCCCTCGAACCCCTCCGGGGTGCGGTAGTTGTGCGAGTGCGTCTGCGTCCCCGGCCACGTCTGAGGGCCGATGTCGGGGTGGAGTTGAAAGGCGTCAGATGGAGTTGAAAGGCAACGCGGTGTGTCGGGATCGAAAGCGAGGCGTGGGCGGAGAGATGCGACGGGCGAAGTCCTTAAGGAACGGCGTGCACCACGCGAACGCGGTCGTATGGGGACCAGTCAGTGCGAGGAGGACGCGCCTCAGACCCGGGGAGACTCGGGACGCGCGGGACCGAGTAGTGCCCGTTACACACGACGAGCGCGTCGAACGTCTCGACGACGGCGGCGTTCGCGTCGTCGTCGTCGCCCTTCTCGACGGATCTCGTGGTGACGCGCCACTTCGGCCCCCATCGCGTCGCGTCGTCGTCGTCGGACGCCTTGGCGACGACCGGCGTCGCGTCGGTCACCTCCTCGCCCAGCGAAATCGCATCCAACAGATCGTGACGGGTCGCGTACGCGCGAAGGTACGCGCGCACTTCCTCGTGCCCGCAGAACCTCCGGTCGTCGCTCCCGCTGAACGACTTGGACGACGCGAACGGGAACGACGCGTATCCCATGACCTCTCTCGGGAGGTTCGTTCGCAGCGACGCGTACACGGACGAGTGCACAATCGCGCGGTTCGGATCCACGCCGAGCGCGTCGTCCTCCACGGCGGCGTCGTAGACCCAGACGCCGCCGACGTCGCGGCCCTTCTCGAAGACGCGCACGTCGTGGCCGAATTCGCGGAGCTCTTTCGCCGCGGCGAGGCCCGCGGCGCCGGCGCCGACGACGGCGACCTTCGCGACGCGGCGCGACGCGTGCGCCGCGGTCGACGACGACGACGACGACGTCGCCATCGACGCGACGACGACGACGCCGACGCGCGCGCCGCGCGGCGACGGCGGAGAGGGAACGCGGCGCGGAGGACGCGACGCGGGCGCGCCGCGCGATCGAAACGCCGCTCGCGCGCGAGACGCCGCGCGCGATATCGGACACCGAGCGACGAGTACTCCCGGCGACATGCGCGCGCGCTCGGGGACTGCCGTCCAGTCGTCCACCTTCTCGAACGTCCTCGGATATCGGAGGTGGTGACGATGACGTGTCCAGAGATGACCGCGCGCGCCATCCTCCCCACGCGCGCCGCGCTCGCGGCGTCCACGTCCGCGCCCGCGCCGCGACGCCCCGCGAAGAGCGCGCGCCGCCGCGTCGCCGGCGCCGCCCCCCGCCCGCGCCGCCGTCCGTCCGCGTCCGCGTCGTCCTCCGCGACGCGCGCGGCGAGCGACGACGACGCGGATCTTCTTCTCGACACCGACCCCCGCGGCGACCGATACTTCGACGCCGGCGACGCGCGGCCAGTCATCCTCTTCGACGGCGTGTGCAACCTGTGCAACGGCGGCGTGAACCTCGCGCTGGACTTGGATCCTCCGGGGGAGCTGCGATTCGCCGCGCTGCAGTCGAGCGCGGGACGCGCGCTGCTACGCCGGTCCGGGAGGGACGCGTCGGACATCAGCTCCATCGTCCTCGTCGAGCGCGACAGATCGTACGTCAAGTCGGGTGCGTTAGGGCTGTTTCACCCATCCCTCGGTTTCAACATTTGATCGCGTACCCTTTCAACTGATCGATAAGAAACTCTTTCGACTCTCAGACGCGGTGCTTCGAATCGCGACGTACTTGAAGCGGATGCCGCTGCTGCCGATCGCGGGCGTCGTGGGGCCGCTCGTGCCCGGGTTCTTGCGCGACGCGGTGTACGACCTCGTGGCGAACAACCGGTACGAGTTGCTCGGGATGAAGGACGAGTGTCGGCTGAGCGACGACCGCTTCGACGATCGATTCGTCGGCGAGTGAACGAAATGAATGAATGAACGACGACGCGTCGCGCGTAGTCTCGTAGTCTACTAGATTGAAAATTACAACAGCCCGTGAGGATGGCACGTCGCGTCGCGCGCGCGGGAGGGGCGCGTCATCGACCCCCGCGGCCGCCTCGCCCGCCGCCGCCTCGCCCGCCGCCGCCGCGGCCGCCTCGCCCTCGGCCTCGCCCGCCGCGACCCTGGACGAAAATAAAAGATTCGAAGGTTCGGAGAGGGAGAGAGTCAGCGACGAGCGCGGAGGAGCGCGGACGAGAGCGACGCGCCGCGAGGGAGCCACCGGTCGCTCTGACGTTAGTTGGCATAATCACGAACCCCGCGAGGGATATCATGCTGACGTGCAAATCTAAAGGTGTCGATTGATCTTCACTGCGATTATTGGTGCGGGGGAAAGCGATCTGATCTGATCGGGCCGAGCGGCGTAAAATTGTTGAACACGCACCGACATGTCGCCCCATCCTTTCCCAGCCTTGAACCCGGCGTCGAAGTTCGCGGGCTTGTACGAGCTCATGTCCTGCAGGCCCTGCTTGTCGTTCTGCTTGTTCATCTGCGAAGAGAAGGAGAAGGAGAAGGAGAGAGAACGTCAGGACGGAGCGCCGCCCGCGCGTTTCGAGTTTCGAGGAGGCGGCGACGGAACCGAGTCGGGTCGAATAGCACGAGCATGGTCTGTCCAGAGGCGTAATGGCGACGACGTCGCTCGCCCAGGCAATGGAATATGCGCGGCGCGTGACGGGAGGCTCTCTCGATGTGTGCGCGCGCGAACGCGCGCCAGGGACCGAGAGAGCCTACGACCGCCGGCGGTACTTTAAGGCGTTTTAGCGCGGGATATACACCGTAGAGGAGAAGGTGCCCCTTTCGCCAGGCTTCAAGGGATGCGGGCAGCACCCCTTGAGCCCGCCTATGATCGATCGAGTTTCGAGTCTCGAGTTTCGAGTCGATTCGAGCGGGAAAAGTCGCGAACGTGACGAAACGAAACGAAAAAAAAACGGCAGAAGTGCGACCGTTCGCGCGACGACGACGACGACGTACCCTCTTGCGACCGCCGAAGCCAAACTTTTCGTTCTTGAACTCGCGCTTCTTCTGCGACTCCGGCGTGGACCGCCCGTGCTGCCCGCCGCCGCCTCTGGACCCCCCCCTCTCTTTTTGTCTCGGCGCGTCCTCGAACCCGTCCGGCGCCTTCCCGTCGTCCGCGAACCCGTTCTGTTTCCTCTGCTTCCGCCACTTGTCCAAATTTTTGATGCTCTCCTTCTTCTTGAGCGTCCGCTCCTTGATCTTCTCAGCCTGCACCTGCTTCCCGTACCGCTTCTGCTCCCGCGCCTTGCGCCGCTCCTCCCTCGTCTCCTGGCTCGTCTGCTCGAATATCAGCTCCGCGCGCACGCGCTTCATGTGCTCGTCGGACTTGACCATCTCGGCGTAGAAGTCGTCGGGGCGCTTCACGGCGACGCCGATCTCTTTGAGGTTTTTTATGGCCACCTCCGCGGAGCGCAGCGCGTGCTCGTAGAAGTGCGTCTCGCGCGCGAGATCGTCGTTGACGTCCGCGAGCGTCTCCGCGGTCTTCGTCCCGGCGACGACCATGTGGTCGATCCACTTCGCTTTCTTCGTCCACTGGAAGTCTGCGGAGGCGGAGGCGAGGCGGGGGCGGGGGGCGCGTGAGAGGGCGACGACGAGCGAGGGGAGGGATTCGTTTCGTTCGTCGGGCGAGAATCGAATCGTGCGGCGGCGGGGGCGATCGGTCGATCCTCCGGGGCGGACCCCGCGCGCGCGCGATGAGGAAGGGAGGCGACGAGCGCGCGCGATCGAGGCGCGCGCGTACCGTCGAGCGACGCGCGGAGTCCCTCTTTGTTGTTCACGAACGCCCTGTTCTCGAGCTTCTTGTACCCGCGCTCGCGTCGCGAGCTCTCCAGCGCCGCCATCTCAGCCTCGAGCTCGTCGTCCTCGTCCTCGAGCGCGTCGTCGTCGTCGCCGTCGCCGCCGCCGCCGGCGTCGGCGTCGGCGTCCATCTCCATCTCTCGCCTGAGGTCATCGTCCTCGAACTCGACGTCCGACTCCGACTCCGGCTCCGCCTCCGGTTTGCGCTTCCCCATCGTGTGCTCGACGCGGCGCGCGGAGTAGTGATGAGGTGTGATGGATCATTCATTCGTTCGAGGGATTTCGCGGTCGCGGTCGGCGTGCAACAGTTTTTCTCATCGCGCACGCGTCGCCGTTTTATTACAGTACGATACGACGCCGCTCGCGACCTCCGCGTACTACTTACGCGCTACAACCCCGCGCGCGTCATCACCCGCGCCTCCGCGGCTTCCCCCGCGGCGTCCGCGCCCGCGGTCCCGCCCCCGCGCTCGCACGCGCCGCCGCCCACGAGCGTCACCGCGGCCAGGACGCACGGCGCACCAGCCGCCTTCGCCTTCGCCACCGTCCGCGCCAACGCGGCGTCCTCTCCGCCAAAACCGCCGACGGCCGGGGGATCGAACACGATGCACACGCACACGCCGTCCTCGCCGTCCTCGAACGTCAACGCGTCGCTCGCAGCCTCGGTAACGGACACGACGCGGCGGTTACGTCCCAGGGATTTCGTGTCGAACGCGAGGCACGACGCGACGAGCGACGACGGCGCGACGACGGTGGCGTTCTCAGGCGCGGCGAGCGCGATGGACGCCGCGCACGCCGCCGCCTCGGACGCGGTCGCCTGGGAGCTGCCGACGCACCAGGCCTCGAGCTCTGGGAACGTCGGCTCCTGCTGTTTCTTCACGAGGCCGCCGAGGATCTGGTCCAGGGAGGCGGGCGCGCCGGTCGACCCCGCGGCGGACGCCGCCGCGGAAACCGCGGAAACCGCGGAAACCGCCGCGCCGAGCCCGCCCTTCTTCTTCTTCTTCTTCTTCTTTCCGAACATGGACTCGACGGAGTCCTCCTCGGCGTCGGCGGCGGCGGCCGCGTCGGCACCCCCCGCGCTCGAGTCGGCACCCCCCGCGCTCGAGTCGGCACCCCCCGCGGCGCCGACGGGCGACGCCCCGGGGTCGACCCACGGCGCGCGCGCGGCGACGACGACGGGCGCGTCCCCAACCTCCGCGCGCCGCATCGCCTCCTCCACGCGCTTCACCTCGTCCCCCATCCACGCGAAGTGCGTCTCCGTCACGCTCGCGTCGTATCGCACCTTCGTCGTGTTCAGGTCGGACGCGGTGAGCGCCTCCGCGACGGCTTTCGCGTCGCTCGCGAGGCCGTCGGCGAAGCCGTCCCAATCGCCCGCCGCGGCGAGCGGCGCGTGCGCGAAGATGCGTCGATAGATGTTGTACTCCCCGTCCGGGGACGACAGCGCCTTGCCGACCGCGCATCGCGTCCGCGGGTCGTGAATCCCCGCGCGCGACGTCGCCATCGTGAACCACGCTTTCAGTCCCAGCGAGCGAAGGAGGATGTACTCCTTGTACCCGCGGTTTTCTTCCTTGAGGGCGTCGATCCCGCGCATCGCGACCTCCGCGCGCACCAAGCCCAAGATGGCCTGCGACGAGAGCTCGCCGTCGAGCTTGTCCGCGGCGTCGCTCATCACCTCCCAGTTGATCTTGTTGAGGCGAAGGTTCATCATCTTTCCGAGGACGGACCCGGGGGCGAACTCCTCCGCGAAGTTGGCCTGTCGAACCCTCCGGACGCCTCTCTGGCCCTTCGCGACGACGCGCATCGCGGCGGCGCGACGCGCGCCGCCGCGGCCGGCGTCGGAGGGACGCGCGAGGGGCGAGGCCCCGGGGGCGAGGAACGCGCCGGCGCCGAGCATCGCGCGCGCGGGGTGGGACGTGCGAGATGCGACGCGCGTGGCGGGACTGTCGCGCCCACCGAAACCCTGCATGGGGTTCGTGGAAGGACTCGAGCCCGACGGCGACAGCGACAGGTCGGCACCGATCTGATCGATCATCGTCGCAGTGTCCGCGCCGCGCGACGGCATCGCACGCGCGCGACGACGCCACCCCCCCCCCACCCCGCGCCCCGCGCCCTCCCCCTTCCCCGAGGACG
>NW_003315890.1:150992-222075 GCF_000151265.4 Micromonas pusilla CCMP1545 | reverse complement strand
AGACGAGGCGGCGACGACGACGACGACGACGACGACGACGACGACGCGAGCGCCGCCGAGACGCGCGCGGCGGACTTGCGGACCGCGATCGCGTTTCTGCGCGCGCGCGAGAGGGACGTCGACGCGCGCGCGAAGCTCGCGGCGGAGACGGCGGAGCTGAGTCGCGCGATGAGTGCGATGAGTCCCTCCGGGGGGAGCGGAGAGGAGAGGGAGGGAGAGACGGGCGCGTCCGGCGGCGGCGGCGGCGGCGGCGGCGAAAAGTACACGGAGGAAAATTTCGCGTACGGCAGCACCCCGCTCGCGAGCTGGCTCCGCGTGATACACGGCGTCCCGGAGCTGCGAGACGCGCTCAGGGAATTGGCGGCGGCGGCGGCGGCGAGCGACGACGGTTTTGGTGTCGGACGTGAAACTGGCGTCGGACGTGAAACTGGCGTCGGCGAAGTGAGCGACCGCGCGGGACGCGACGTCGGAAACGTCGTCTGGGGCAGCAGCGTCGGGTGGCTCGCGTTTTACGCCGCGATCGGTCTCGGGGTGCCCACGCGCGGGTACGAGCTTTTACAGTGCCACGTGGCAACCGCGCGCGAGGTCGCGTCGAATCTCCTGCGCGGCAGATACGATTCCGTGCTGGGGTTCACGCGGGGCGACATGCTGACCGAATGCGAAATCACGAATAACACGCGAGTGGTCACGCTCACGTCGCAGTGCTGGGACGCCGCGGTGCACGACGCCGCGGCGAAGCGGCTCGCGGCGGAGCTCGCCCCGGGCGCGCTCGTCGTCGACTACAACGATCGGCTCGGGCGGGAGGCTGCGTTCGGGGACGCGATAGGCGTCGTGGAGACGCCGACGTCGTGGAACAGACGGCAGAGGATGCACGTCTTTCGCAAGCGTTGTTAGTCTAGCTAGTCGCCCGTACGTCGTCGCTCGCGCTCGTAGTATGCGCTAGAAGTCTACTAGGCCCTATAAGCTACTAGGTAATAATGTAATCGGTGTGCATCTCCATCGATCGCGCATCCTACTAGCCCCATACCTACCCGACGCGGTCCCACTCCGGGATGTTGTCCATCGCCTCGTTCAACAGCTTCACGAGCGCGCGCGTCCCCCCGCTCGCTTTTCTCGGCGGCGGCGGTATCTTCCCCGGGGGCGTCAACGTGTGATCTCTCTTATCCCAGTGCCAGTCCCCAACCTTCCCGTTCGTCATCTGGCCGCTCTTCGTGAAGTCTTGCCCGTACGTGTAGTGGATGACGAACGCCTGGCGCCCGTTCGATTTCGCTCGCGTGCTCGCGTCCCACGGAGGGTGAATCATGAGCTCGTCTACCATCGCGTGCTTCACCCCCGCCTGCGCGACGGCGACGCTGTACGCCCACATCTCGAGCACCCACCCGAACGCCGCGTCCGCCTCCGGGTCGTGCTTCATTCGCACCGCGAGATCGTGCCAGATGGGCGTGACGGCGCGCAGCGCGTCGATGGACAGCATGCACGGCGAGTTTCCCGTCGGCGGGAACGACGCGCGCGGCGCGCGCGCGGCGTTAAACTTTTGGAGTATCTTCCAGTGGGCGTCGTCGTTCGGGGTGATGTAAAAGAACGGATACCCAACAGCCGTTTCATTCGACGCGAGCAGCGGCATTGGCCGCAGGAACAGATGATCCGGCTCCGCGAGAAGGACGAACTCCTCCTCGATTGCGGCCGCGTGCGAGTCTAGCCACTGTTTAATCGCGTAGGGACGATGTAATACGACGTATCCGCCGTCGTCAACGTCCGGAGGGAGCTTGTTCACCACGACCGTGGGAATCTCGCTCATGAGGTCGTCCGGGACGCCGCTGTGGAGGAGGCGCGTGAAGTCGCCCATCGCGCCGGCGGCGCCCGCCTTGGCGCGCTGTTTCTCGTAGTGGTAATACATCGCTCGCGACTGCCATCGCTGGTACGGCGAGCCGTCCGACGTCATGAGGACGTGGAACTTCCCGTTCCCCGCCGTTTTCGTCATCTTCTTCTCTCCATTCCCTCCTCCTCCGTTCGACGCTCCGCTGGACGACGACGGAGAGGGATCGACGCGGCGCACGTCGGACGCGTCCATCGACGACGACGCCCCGCTTTCCCTTTCCCCGATCGTCGCGCGGGCAAAGCGGACCGCGACGCGCCGCGTCGACGCCGCGCCGGCGTCCCACGCGTCCAGCACCGACGCGGTGAGGACGTGCGACGCGAACGCGGCGACGGCGAACGCGAGGGTGAGCCACACCGGCCCGCGCGACCTCCGCGCCATCGCGCGCCGTTCGACTGCGACGATCGGAATCGTGTCGCTGTCGGCACCTCCCGTGAGCGAGAATAGGTTTGCGACGCCGCTGTCCATCAGTGCGCCGAGCGCGGCGGGAGGAGGATGACCGCTCCCGCGGCGGCCGGCGCGGAGGACGACGACCTCGCGGACCTGCTCACGATCGTCCTCACGACGTCGCCGATCAAGTGCGCGCCCCGCCGTTCGCCCTCCTTCGTCCGTCGTTCCCCGTCCGTCTCTCTCTCGTTCAATTTCATTCATCGTCGTCGACCCTCTCACGATCGATCGTTCCCGACCCCGCCGCCGCTCTCTCCCTCCCCAGGACGCACCCGTCCACGAGGCTCATCGAGGAAGTCTTCGAGAGCATCGTCAACCTCGGCGGCATCCCGCGTCGATGCGCGAAGATCATCGTCGCGGACGGCGTCAAAGTCAGGGACGTGTCCAAGTTCCGCGCCGGCGTCTGCACCGCGGAGGACGAGGCGCGGTACCGACGGTACCTCTCCCGCGTGCATCACCTGACGACGTCCGCGCGATGCACACACAGCGCGCTTCACGGCGCGACGTTGCTCGCGCTGGACGAGCGCCACGGGTTCGCGCACGCGCTCCGAAGGGGGCTCATGCGCGTCGCGACGCCGTTCGTGCTCGTCGCGCAGCACGACCGAAGCTTCGTCCGCGTCACCGACGTCGCCGCCGTCGTCCGCGCGATGCGAGAGGCGAACGCGGGGAGCACGGAGGGGGGGAAGACCGGGTGGGGGGCGACGCCGGACGTTGAGGAGGACGAGGGCGACGGTTCGTGTTGGGGTGACGGCGACGGTTCGCGTCCGGATGACGTTTCGCGTCCGGGCCGGAGACGCGTGAACTACGTGGGGTTCCCGACGTCGACGACGATCCGGCACGAGCATCACGTGCTGTCGAAGTACGGCCTCGTCGTCGAGGGGTTCGAGCTCGCGGTGCCGCAGCCGAGGGATCGCTGTGGATGCGATCCGAGCGTCGCGCGAGAGGGCGGCGCGGACGATGCGACGACGCGCGCGCCGCTGCGGCTGCTGCCTCTGTTGCAGTTTTACGATAGCATGCACGTCGCGTCCACGCGGTGGTATCTCTCGCGGGTGTTCGGGAAGAAGCGGTACGTGAACCTGCCGAGAGGGGGGTTCATCGAGGACACGTTAGGGCAGCACATGCTCGCGAAAGCGCGCGAGGACAGCGGCGTGGCGTTGCATAAGGAGTATTTCGGTGTGTATTTGCTTCAAGACGACGGCGTCGGCAGGGACGGTGACGAGGACGAGGAGGAGGACGGCGACGACGGCGACGACGGCGACGACGACGCGAGCGGCGACGACGACGACGACGCGAGCGGCGACGGCGACGAACCCGTCGTCAACTACACGAGCGCGTACTATAAGAACATAGCGCGAGCGAAAGCGCTGAGAGGCATGGGAAAGACAAAGTGCGGGCACATCGACGGCCACGACGCGTTGACCTCGCGGGAGGACTGCAAAAAGTTTACGTACGCCGAGGCGCACACGTCCGAGGAGGCGTGGGCGACGATCGAAATCGAAGAAGAACTCGGCGGCGGCGGCGGCGAGGTGCGCGGGTACGAGACGCTGATGGCGTACAAGGACAGCCCGTGCGTCGCCGCGCTGCCGCCGCACATTAGGTTATAGTTAGTCTAGCTAGAGTCTTATTAGGTCGCGTCGTGACCACTGATCGTCACGTGTTCGCCTCCTCCTCCTCCTCCATCAGCAACCTCTCGAGCTCGGCTTCGTCCTCCTCGGACCACGTCGCGACGACGTCGTCGGCACCATCCGAGTCGGCACCCAAGTCGGCACCCCCCACCGCGGTCATCCCCAAACTCGCGAGCCGCCTCGCCGCGCTCACGGGCACGTGCGCGATCACGCGGGTCCCGTCCTCCCGCCACGTCTCCGACTCCACCACGCCCGCCCTGCGAATCTCCCCGAGCACGGACCCCTTATCGTACGGCACGAGAACCTCCACGCGCGTGAGCGACACGCGCACGAGCTCGGACTGCACGACGTCGACGAGCGCGTCGACGCCGAACCCGGTCGCGGCGCTGAGGGTCGTTCCGTACGAGCGAACGTCGGGGTGGAGTTGAAAGGCGTCAGAAGCGGAGTTGAAAGGCATCGAGGCCGGGGATTGAAAGCGAGGGGTGGGCGGAGAGATGCGCAGGGCGAGAAAGTCCTTAAGGAACGGCGTTCACCACGCCAACGCGGTCGTATGGGGACCAGTGTGTAGAACGCACCTCACGGCGACGGCGCCGCATTTCGCGGCGCGGGATAAAACCTCCCGCGTCCGCGCCTCCGCGGTCGTCTCCGAGCCGGCATCGGCACCCCCATCGGCACCCCCATCGGCACCCCCACCCAAAACAACCCCTCCTTCGAACCCCGTCAGCGCGTCGACCTTGTTCCACACGGTCACGCGCGGGATGTCCAACGCGCCGAGGTCTTCCAGCACCGCCTCCACGGCGGCGACTTGCGCGCCCGCGAGCGGCGACGAGATGTCCACGACGTGAAGCAGCAGCGTCGAGTCTTTGATCTCTTCCAGCGTCGCTCGGAACGCGGCGATCAAATCCGTGGGCAGCCTCTGAATGAACCCCACGGTGTCGGTCAGGAGGACGTCCTTGCCGTTCGGCAGCGAGAGCCTTCGCGTCGTCGGGTCGAGCGTCGCGAAGAGCTTATCCTCCGCGAGTACGCCCGCGCCGACGAGCGCGTTCAACACCGTGCTCTTCCCCGCGTTCGTGTACCCCACCAAGGAGACGACCGGGATCGGCGCCGCCGCTCGGCGGTCTCTGTACGCCGCCCTGTGCGTCGAAACCTTGTCCAGCTTGCGCTTCAGCATCACGATTCGGTCGCGCAGCAGGCGCTTATCGATCTCGATCTGTTTCTCTCCCATGCCCTTGACTTGCCCGCCGCCGCCCGCGCCGCCGCCCGCCTGTCTCTCCAAGTGCGTCCACATCTTGCTCAGACGCGGGAGCTGGTACTCCAGCTGCGCCATCTCGACCTGAAGCTGCCCTTCCGCGGTCCTCGCGCGCTGCGAGAAGATGTCCAAGATGAGCATCGTCCGGTCGCAGACTTGGACTCTGTCGTCGAGAATTTTCGCGAGGTTTCGGTTCTGCCGCGGCGTGAGCTCATCGTCGAAGACGACGGTGTCCACGACGCGCGGCTTCGGTTTCGGATGCGGTTGTTCCGGTATCGGCGCCGGGGGCCGCGGGGACGGCGGCGCGGACGCGTCCTCGTCCTCGTCCTCGGAGACGTCTTCCCACTGAAACTCGAACTCGTCGAAATCGTCGTCGTCGTCGTCGTGCGCTTCCTCTTCCTCGTCCTCCTCCGCGACGTCGTCCGTCAGCCCGCACGCGAGCCTCAACTCCCGCAGCTTCCCCTTCCCGACGTACGTCCCCGGGTGCGGCGCGCGCAGGCGCTGCGTCACGCGCCCGACCACCTGAAGCCCCGCGGTCTCCGCGAGCTGCGCGAGCTCGGACAAGGAGTCGTCCAACCCGTACGCGTTCGGCGACGCCTTCTCGTCGTTCCGCTGCCCGCCGACGCCGACGAGCACGACGCGCTCCTTCGGGAGGTCCCATCCGTACATGTCCTCGCGCTCGGCGCGCTCGCGCGCGAGGTCGGCGTCGATCTGCGACGCGATGAGATCCTCCCACGACGGCGTCGACGTGGTGTTCTTCTTGTCACCGTCGCCATCACCGTCACCGTCGCCGTCGCCGCTCGCCCCGGACGCGGCCGCCGTGACCGTCGCTCGCGCGCGCGGCGACGCGGCGCGGAGACGACGCCGCGACGCCGCGCGATGCCGGCAGAGGGGCGACGGCGCGACGCGTCCGGAGACGCGCGTCGCCGCCGCGGACGCCATGCGCCCTTCGGAACTGACGAACGCGTCGACGTCGCTCAGATCACGCGCTTGTCGTCGTCTGGTCTCGCAGCCGCGTGGCCGGCCGAACCCTAATTAGGGTACTCTGTAAAGCTAGGGTTTAGCGGGTTTAGCGGCCCGTTGATATTCGACGGTTCGAAACGCGGACACCGCGGGCCCGTCGCCGCATTCCCCGGACGCCCCACCTCGTCATGGCGAACCCCGCGACCGACGCGGCGCACGACACCGCGCTCGCGTGGGCGATCGAGCTCATCACGTGCTCGCAGAGCCTCTCGAACGAGGCGAAGCTGCGATGCATGGCCGCGCTCACGCCGAAGATGCAGAGCGTCGACCTCCCCGCGCATCTTCAGGTGAATGAGTGCGCGCCCGGCGGGCCCCCTCCCTCGGCACCCCGCGGCACCCCGCGCGCCTCGGCTCGCGCGCTCGTCCCTTCGTCCGCGCGTTCGTCCGTCCGCGTTCGGAAGGGCCGGGGCGGACTCGCGGCGCGCGCGCGTCGTCCGCCGCTTCGCGCCCGATCTCGCGATGTGTGCACCCGATTCCCAATTCAATTCCGACGAAGAAAGAGAAAAAGTAAACGAACGCCGATCGCTGAAGCTCCAAATCCCGCCTCCTCCACTCCGCGCGCAGATCCGCCTCCTCCTCGACTCTTTAAACTACTCCACGCGCAACTTCGAGCACATCGACAAAAAATGCGCCATGATGGTCTTCGAGTCGCTCGTCACCGTGGGCGACAAGACGTCGACGCTCGACGCCGCGGGGGGTGTCCTTCCGGTCCCGTCGCCGCTTCTCGTCGCGCGGTGTTACAGCGAAACCTGCATCACGCACTTGCGCGGACCGAAACCCAACGTCAAGGCGTTCAAAGAAGCCGTGCACGCGTACCTCGTGGAGGATCTGAAGGACACGTCGCCGTGGCTGGACGCGGAGACGCTCGTGAACTGCCGCGACGGCTTGGCCAGGGTGTGCGAGTGGGCGACCCCGGCGCGCGCGGGAGAGGTGCTCAACCGCTGGCACGCGGAGAAGGAGCTTCTGCAGCAGCTCGCGCAGTACGCCTCGAGCGTGATCAAGGCGATGGGGCCGAGCTTTTTGGAGCTCGTCGCGATTGACATCGCGCGCGGGGCGTACAACCCGATGGTCGAGGAGGGGTTGCTGCTGCCGAAGAAGGAGAGGGACGGCGACGCGAGGGCGGCGGCGGCGCGTCGCGACGCGACGACGTCGAGCGACGAGGACGAGGACGAGGACGAGGACGCGCCGCCCGCGGCGAAGGCGGCGAAGGCGACGACGAGGACGACCCGCGGCGGCGGCGAAGACGCGGCGGCGTGGAAGAAGCTCGGGAAGCGAGCGACGGCGAACGAGACGCAAGAAGAGATCGCCCCCGCGGACGACGACGACGACGACGAGCCCTCCCCCGCGGCGATCCGCGCGAAGAAGATGAAGATCTCGTCCACGCGGAAACCCGGCGCGACGACGGTGGAGTGGGACGGGGACTCGCAGTTTACGACCCCGGGCGAGAAGGGGACGCCGACGCTGCCGAGTTTCGCCGTCGAAAAGAAGAAGCACGCGACGACGGCCACGGGGAGGAAAAAGAAACAGTACTGGTCCGACGAGGAGGTGAAAGAGCTCGAGCGGTTGGTGAAGAAGTACGGCGAGAGCAACTGGAAGAAGATTCAGACGGAAGGCGCCGGGGTTTTTGACCCGGCGCGGACGAACGTGCACTTGAAGGACAAGTGGCGGACGATGCAAAAGGGAAACAGGGGGTGACGACCGTCTCGTCGCGTTGTAGTTTCTGTTGTAAAAGAATTCGCGCTATGCTACGTCTACGATGATGTGCTATACCTTCGTACTCATCAGTACGGCGTCATCGCTTCGGGTCGAACATCGACAGAAGCGACCGCTGGTCTTTCGGACGTTTTCGCTTCGCGGTCGCGTCCCTTCTCCCGCCGCCGCCGCCGCCGCCGCCGCCGCGCGTCGCGGGCCCCGCCGCGGAAATCGCCGTCGTCCGCTCCTCGCGCTGCAGCGTCATCGCGAAGTGCCAGTCCTCGTGCTCCGCGCGGTCGTCCTCGCGGATCCGCTTCCCGCCGCACGCGTCGCACGCGTACGTCGCGGCGGCGTCGTCGTCGTCCCCGGAGATGTCCGCCGCCGCCGCCGCCGCCGGCTGAAAAAACGTCGACGCGTCGATTCTCGCCTGGCCAGCCGCGGGCGCGCCTCTCGGTTCCCCCGCGATCTCCAACGAGCTCGCTCTCACGCCGAGCAACCGCAACGACCCGTGGGTGTTCTTCTCTCCCCGGAACAGCCGCAGCGCCGCGTCGGATATCGTCTGCGCGTCGTTCGTCGGACGCGGAAGCGACGTCTGCCGTTGCGCGACTTCAAAGTCCGCGCGTTTCATCTTGAGCGTGACCGTGCGCGTCAGCAGGTTCTCGCGCGCCAGCCCCGCGGCGACTTCCTCCGCGAGCGCCGCGATCTTCGCCGCGAGCGCGCGCGCGTCCGCCGTCGGCGCGAACGTGCGCTCCTGCGACAGGCTCTTCCGCTGCGGCGCCCACCCGGGGGGTCTCGCCGGGCGCGCCTCGCCGCCGACGCCGATGGCGACGCCGAGGAGAAAATCGGACTGAACCTCGCTGAACAGCGCGACGACGAGCGCGCGCTCGCGGAGGAGGTCGCCGCACGTCGCGATCCCGAACGCGGCGAGCGTTCGGTCCAACACTTTCCCGACGCCGCCGATTTTCCGCACGGGGAGCGACGACAGCAGCGCCGCGACGGCGTCGCGCGTCGGCTCGATCACCATCTGACCGTCGGGCTTGTTCGCGTCGGAGCACACCTTCGCGAGGCGTCGCGTCGGCGCGACGCCCGCGCTGCACGTCAGCTTCGTCTTCTCCCTCACCTCGCGCCGCAGCGCCTCCGCGACGTCGGCCGGCGTCATCGACTTCCCCGCGCAGTACGCGCTGATCTCGAGGTACGCCTCGTCCAAGCTCCCGGCGTCGAACTGAGGGTCGTACTCTTTAAACACCTCGCGCGTGAGCGACGCGTAGTGCTTATACTTCGCGAAGTCGCTGTCCACGAACACGAGCTGCGGACACAACTTCTTCGCGATGAACCCCGGCATCGCGCTGCGCACGCCAAACTTCCGCGCGGCGTAGTTGGCGGTGCTGATCATCGACATCCCTCCCACGGCCATCGGAACGTCTCTCAGCTCTGGCCGTTCGAGGATGTGCACTGAGGGTCGAGGGAGGGGAGGGTCCACGCGAGGCGACGTACGGTACGTCGAGGTGGAGCACGGGGGCGCGTCAGTTGGATGATGAGTCGTGAGGCGTCGCGGGCGAAGTCCTTAAGGAACGGCGCGCACCGCGCGGACGGGGTCGCACGGGGACCGGCGTAGTGTAACGAGCGAGGACGCACCCGACGCGAAGAAAGAGTCCATGTCCACGTGCACCCACGTCTTCGTGAGGTCGCGCGACGCTTCCATGCGCGCGACGCGGTCGTCCACGGCGGCTTTGATCGTCGCGAGCGCGGACGGGCGAATCGACGCCGCGCGTTTCTTCATCGCGAGTATCTTCGCCTCGACGGCGGCTTCTTTGCGCGACTCCGTGGCGAAGTGCGCGCTGTTCACGCTCATGTCGTGCACGACGCGCTTGACCATCTCTCTGTCCACGCCCTCCATCCCAGCCTTGGCGTTCGTGAACGCGTTCGTGAACGCGCTCGTGGGAGGGGGAGGCGCGGCGGGCGCCGGGGATGGGTGATGACGATGAGGCGCCGCGGCGACGTCGGAGTTGGCACCCTCCGCATCGATGCGTCTGATGAGATCTCCCTCGTCGCGCGCGTCGACGTCGTCGTCGTCGTCGTCGTCGTCGTCGTCGTCGTCGTATCCCCATCCGTCGTCGTCGTTCGTCATCGCCGCGCGAGCTGGAGGAAGTGTTCGATCTTCGCGACCCGGTCGCGTCACCGCGTCATGGAAAGCGCGTCGTCGCCGCCGACGGCCGCGGTCCAGTCCGCGCGCGCGTTTCTGACGGCACGCGACTTTGCGGGCAGGGGGGACGAGGACGAAAATCACCATCCAGTCCGAGCGCGTCGCTTCGCGCCTCAGATCCGCGCGCGCGCGGCGGGCGCCCTCCACGTCCCCGCCGCTTCTTCCCCCTCCCGCCTAGCTCAGGGACGCGCGGTACCATGGCGGCGAGCGGCCCCGGGAGGATCGCGAGAGCGCTCGCGGGCGCGACGCGCGGTCGTCGATGGCGCGGCGTCGCCGGCGGAATTTTGGGCACCCCCCGATGGCTCTCCGCGTCGTCGTCGTCGTCGTCGTCGTCGTCGTCGCCGTCGCCGCTCGCGTACGAGATGATCGAACCCCCCGCGGGGACGCCGAACGCGTCCGACGCGCCGATCGCGCTCGTGCTCCACGGTCTCATGGGCGCGGGAAGGAACTGGCGGACGTTCACGCGCGCGCTGTCGTCGTCGCTCGCGGAGCGGCGCGCGCCGTTCCGATTCGCGCTCGTGGATCACGTGTGGCACGGGAAAACGCACGCAGACCTGGCGTTACGATCCCTCCGCAACCCGGACCCGGACCGCGACGGCGTCGACGCCGTGGACGTCGCCGCGTCCGCGGTCGCGGCCGTCGCGGGGCACATCCTCCGAACCCACGGCCGGTCGGGATCGGAGCCCGTCGCCGCCGTGCTCGGACACTCGCTCGGCGGCAAAGTCGCGCTGAGGCACGTCGCGCGCGCGGCGGCGGCGGCGGCGGCGGCGTCGCGCGGCGGCGGCGCGACCGCCCACGCGAACGCGACCGACGCGCCGCCGCACCAGACGTGGTCGCTGGACTCCGTGCCGACGTACTTGCCCCCGGACGCGGACCCGCACAGCGTGCAGAAAGTCATCGAGACGGTCGCGGCGTTGCCGCGCGAATTCGCCGCGAGGGAGGACCTGGAGCCGGCGCTGCGGTCGAGCGGCGTCGCGTTCCCGCCGGACTTGGTGAGCTGGCTCGGGAGTAACCTCGTGCCGATCGATCCGAGCGCGGGGGCGATGTCGAAGCTGACGTGGACGTTCGACGTGAAGGGCGCGGCGGCGCTGTACGCGGCGTACAAGGTGCGGCGCGGCGGCGGACGCGAACGGCGTAATTTCGGTTTTTTCGGTTTCGTCATTTCGTTCCGTTCCACATCCAAAACTCGCGCGTCGTCTCCGTCCCTCGGTCGCCGCTGACCTCCCTCCGCGCCCGTCTCTCCCACTCCCACTCCCCTCCCTCCGCAGCGCGACGACGGGTGCTTACAGACGTCGTTAGACCCGCCGTCTGGGACGGAGGTGCACGTCGTGCGCGCGATGCGGTCCGCGCGGTGGCCGAGCGATTTAGTGGAGACTATTCGAGCGCGATCGGAGATTTTGGAAGTTTTAGGCGGCAAAGACGAGGGGAAGGGCGTGCTCAAGTATCACGAGCTCGCGAACGCGGGGCACTGGCTGCACGTGGACAACCCGGTCGGGTTGCGGGATATCATCGCCCCGGAGCTCGCGCGATTGCACGGCGAGCTGAGAGGCGGGTGAAGAGGAGGCGTCGGCGGTTTCTTCGGCCCGTCCGAGTGATGATTTATTCTTTCGAAGCGTCGTTTCCTGTGCTGTTTTCGCGAGCGCTCACTGCGACTCATCTTATCTTCATAGCGCGCTCAACACGCGGACGCGCGCGCCGTCGACGCGCTCGCGTGACGTCCACGCGCGCTCGAGAAGGACGATCGATATCGTCGCCGCGCGATACGCGCGCGCGAACGTCGGGAACGCGCGACGCGCGCGAGCGATGACGTCGCTCTCGGCGCTCTCGGCGACGACGAGACTTTCCGCCGCGTCGACGTCGACGTCGACGTCCTCCTCCTCGCGCCGCGATCGCGTCGCGCCGCTCGCCGGACGCCGCGTCCGCGGGACGTCGCGCTCGCCTCGCGCGCGCGCGCGCGCCGCGGCCGAGACCGCCGCGGGAGGAGAAGGCGGCGGAGGCGGGTCGACGCCGACGCCGACGCCGACGCCGACGCCGACGTCGTTCGCGAGCGATCGCACGCGAGACATCCTCACGAGACTCGAGGCGTCGTCATCGTCGTCGTCCGCGTCCGCGCTCGGCGCGGGCGGCCGCACGACGCTCGCGGCGCTGGAAGGCCTGGACGCCGCGTGGGCGAGGACGCGCGCCGGGCAGTTCCCGCCGCGGCCGTCGACGCCGTACGTCCGCGTGCACCCCGGCGAGACGACGACCGGATTCGACGACGCCGCCGCCGCCGACGACGCCGACGCGTTCGACGTCGTCGTGTGCGGCGGCACGCTCGGCATTCTCGTCGCAACCGCGCTGCAACGCCGCGGCGTCAAGGTCGCGGTCGTCGAACGTGGGCCGCTGCGAGGTCGCGCGCAGGAGTGGAACGTCTCGAGGGCGGAGACGGCGGCGCTGGTGGACGCGGGCGCGTTGACGCGGGAAGACGTGGACGCGTGCGTGATGATCGAGTTTAACCCGATCCGGTGCGGGTTCCATAACAGCGGGGCGAAGGACCTCGTGACGAGGGACATTCTGAACACGGGGATATCTCCCGAGAGGCTCGTCGCGCGGTGCCGCGAGAGGTTCGAGGACGCCGGCGGCGTGGTCTTCGAGAACTCGACTCTCGGCGGCGTGGAAGTTTTCGACGACGCCGCGCGACTGGACGTCAACGGCGCGCCGATTCGAGCGCGCTTGGTCATCGACTGCATGGGGTTCGGGTCGCCGATCGTGCGACAGATCCGCGGGGATATGAAGCCGGACGGCGTGTGCGTCGTCGTCGGGTCCTGCGCGGAGGGGTTCGAGAACAACGACGGCGCGGACCTGATTTACACGTGCACGGACATCGAGGAGGATTACCGCGGGCAGTACTTTTGGGAAGCGTTTCCGGCGTCCACGGGCCCTACGGACCGTACGACGTACATGTTCACGTACATGGACGCGGACGAGAAGCGGCCGAGCGTTTCGTCGATGCTGGACGATTACTGGGACTTGATGCCGAAGTATCAGGGCTTGAACTCCATCGAAGACGTGAACGTGAAACGCGTCCTCTTCGGCACGTTTCCGACGTACCGAGACTCGCCGTTGCGGACGGACTTCGACCGCGTGATGCAAATCGGCGACGCAAGCGGGATACAATCCCCGCTGTCGTTCGGCGGTTTAGCCGCGATCTTGAGGCACCTCACGCGCATCGTCGGCGCGGTGGAGGAAGCGTTGGACGCGGACGCGCTCGACCGCGACGCGTTGCGCGCGGTGAACGACTACCAACCCGCGTTATCCGCCTCGTGGTTATTCCAGCGTTGCATGATGGTCCCGTACGACTCGAAACCGAGACGCCGCGACTTCATAAACACGCTCATGACGATCAACTTCGGCGTCATGGAGTCGCTCGGGGACGACGTGCTGCGACCGTTTCTGCAGGACGTGGTCACGTTCAAAGGGCTCGGTCGGACGTTGGTGTCGATGACGCTGACGAAGCCGCTTTTCGTGCCGAACATCCTCGCGCAAGCCGGGGCGGGGCCGATCTTGGATTGGTTCAAGCACTTCGTCGCGCTCGGCGTGTACGACGCGCTCGCGTCGCCGGCCAAGGCGCTCATGACGCCGACGGGGGAGTTTCAGGCGTTGCCGAAGCGCGCGCGGTTCATGATTCGACGGAAGCTCGAGGCGATCGTGTACGGCGCGGGGAGAGACCAAGTCGAGTGAAAAAAACAAAGAGAATGAAAAAATGATGAAAAGTTGACGCGAAGAGGCGAGGCGAGCGAGCGGCGAGACGTCCGCGTTCGTGGCGATGACGATGACGATGCCCTTAGTTGCCGTGCGCGTGCGCGTAGTTTGTTTGAAAAGTCAAACCGAATGAACCCGCGAGGACGTCGGCTTAAGCTCGACTACTACGCAGTCCACACGCTCGCCAAAAATCGAAGCTGACACTGCAATTTCCCGGAGACTTGACACAGTTAGAACAGTGATTTCCAGACCGAGAATGCGCTTGGCTCCGATCATAATCAATCGCGCGCGCGACCACCACCCGCACGGTCGCGATGTCGACGTCCACCCCGGACAAGAGCGAGATCCTCCGTAAACGCGAGGAGGTCGTCCGCTACCGCGAAGAAGGGGTGGAATGCCGCGAGAGGGCGTGCGACGAGCGCGAAGCGCAGATGGACGTTCTCGCGAAATTAGGGGAGCTCGTGCCCGAGGACGCCTCGAGAGACGACCACGACCTGCGCGAGCGCGAGGCGAAGCTCGACGCGAGAGAGAAGAAGATCGCGGAGCGCGAGAAGACGCAGGCGAAGCGCGAGAAACACGCCGCGGAGGAGCTCAAGGAGAGACACGCGGAGGAGCTCGAGAAGCTGAGAGAGCGCGAATCGGCGCTGAAAGAGAGGGAGCGCGCCGCGGAGGAGCGCGCGAAAAAGGCCGCCGCGGACCTCAAGGCGACCGTCGGCGCGGAGCTTCGGAAGACGGAGAAGGAGCGAGAGAAGGCGAGAAGCGCGATCAAGGAGCACGAGATCGCCGCGAAGCTCTTGCTCCGCGCGCACGCGGAGCGCGACGGCGCGCTGCGAGCGCGCGAGAGGGCGCTTCTGCAGAGAGAGAGAGCGTGCGGCGTGACGAAGGGAGGGCCGGAGGTCGTCGCCGGGTGGAACTGATGAGAATCACAGCGCAGTGTTTTGAGGGTCGCGAGCTCTCCGCGTCCTCCAGGCGACGCGTTCGAGGCTCACGAGTCGAGACGCGGCGGGCGCGTTCGTACACCAGGCGTGGGCGCTGCCGCGCGCGCGGGCGCACGCAGCCGCGCGCGTGATGGCGCGCGCGTGCGCGCGCGCAAACCGAACTAATTGCCCATAGAGGAATTTCCCAGAACTCGTGGATCCCCGCTTTGTTGAGCGCATCGATATTGGTGCGGATCCGTTCATAAGTCCTGTTGGAGGTGTTATTCCCAATCGTGGCGTATCTCAAGTTGCATGCCCGGTTGTCTTGTTTACACCTGTTTCTATGATCAATGTTTATGTTTCCGTCGGGTTCGTGACGCTTCTCGCAATTTTTCAGGATGAATTCGTGCAAGCAAATAGCACCCTTCTCACCAAACATTGCCTTCGATTTTTTCGTCGCGTTATGCTGGGCATACCCATTACAGAAGTGCCAAGAGCATTCTTTGACGTCATCGACATATCGGCGATCAAATATAGTGTATTTCGTTTCCCCAATCTTCATCAAAGCGTATTCTCCGAAAAGAAGTATTTGGTTTGGATCTGAATATCTATGATGGTTGCGCGGGGGGTTTATCACTTCTTCGCATCGCTGACGTCTGGTTTGGCCGTAGCCATCTTCGGTCTCATTTTCAGCCACATGTGGTGGATCTGATGTTTCCAACTGGACATCAATTTATCATCAAATCTCAATCAAAGAAAATATATAAATAGATATAAATAAATAAGAAAATCTTGATACTGAAAAAGACGTTGTAATTTAATAATGAACGGATGGTGGATTATCCTTTCCTTACACTGCGAAAATTGATTTACCTGCAAGATTTAACAAAGTAAACAGCACCGATACTAGTATAAAATCTACAAAACAATTGTCAACTGTATATCTTGGAGATTACGCCTAACCAATTGCCCATAGGGAAAAATTCTCAGTTTTTCGCCCGGAAGGGACGGAATTCCGTAAAGTACCCAGCCTGAACGAGACAATCTGTCAAGTGCCATCTGTCACGCTCAACCGTGCCGACTCCACGCGCGCTCCCGGGCGTCACACTCTCTCCGCAATCTCGGACGTCGCCGCGGGGACTCGCCCACCGCGGTCGGGCATGTCCTCCGCGACGGTCGCGGTCGCGGCGGCGATCGCGCCGCGTCGCGCGTCGTGCGACGCGTCGAGACGAGAGCGCGCCGCGCGCGTGATCGCGGGCGCCAGCGCATCGGACATCGATCGCTCGCGCGAATCCGACGACGACGCCTCGCGCGGCGTCGCCGACGACGCCGCGGACGACGCGCGCCGCCGCCGCCGCCGCCGCCGCGACGACCACCCCTCGACGTCGCCGTCGCGCCGGAGCCTCCTCCTCGGCGCGGGCGCGCTGACCGCGAGCGCCGCGACGACGACCGGCGGCATCCTGCGTCCCGATCCCGCGCGCGCGTTCATCGACCTCCCGTCGCGCCTGCACAACCGCTACTTCCTCGTCCGTCACGGCGAGAGCACGCTCGATACGCGATCGCTCGTGCTGTCGAACCCGTCGTTCAAGTACGACACGACGTACGGGCTCACCCCGAGAGGGATCGAGCAGATGCACGAGGCGGCGCGCGTGATGATCGAGGAGCACGACGCCGCGCCGTCGTGGCTGTACACGTCAAACTTTCAGCGGAGTTTTCAGGCGCGTTCTATAGTGTACACTGGTCCCCATACGGCTACAGTACGGCCGCGTCGGCGTGGTGAACGCCAAGGACTTTTGCCCTCGCGCGCATCTCTCCGCCCACCCCTCGGTTTGGTTTCAATCCCCGACCTCGACGCCTTTCAACTCCAACTGACGCCTTTCAACTCCACCCCGACGTTCGCTCGCATGGACCCTCGACCCTCAGTCGTCGCTCATCCTGCGCGAGGACTTCGGGCTGCTCTTCTCGCAGCTGCGCACGGAGTTCAGCGGGCTTCTGGACCCGCGGAAGATGGGCGCGCTGGACGGTGGGAGCGAGGACGCGCACCAGGCGGTGTGGGACGGGGACGCTTTAGACGCGTTGAACACGCCGCCGCCGGTGCCGGCGTCGCTGCAGCCCTCCGCTTCCGTGGAGTCCCCCAGGGACCTCTTCCGCCGCGCGTTGGAGTGTTTCACGCGCCTGGAGTCGACGTATTTCGGCGAGGACGTGATTCTGGTGTCGCATCAAGACACGCTGTCGCTGTTCACCGCGGCGCTCATGGGCACGGACTTGCGTCGGCATCATTTGGATTACCCGTTCGCGCTCGGGGAGGTTCGCGTCGTGGACTTGACGGGCGCGACGTCCGGGATGGTCGCGGAGGGCGGCGTCGCGTTCTCGCCGAAAGATCTCAGGGGGGAGTACGCGGTGGGGGACCGGCCGAATTATTTCGCGAGCGGCGGCGACGAGTGAGTGAGCGGCGGCGAGACGAGCGCGAGCGCTCGGCGGAGGTCTACAGTATTCTTTTATTCAATCAACCATCGTAGCCTCGAGAAAAATCCCACTCCCGCTCCCGATCCCGTCGTCACCGAGGAGGAAGCTTCAACTTTGCCGCCGCGGCGAGCAACGCGCTCGCGCTCACCTTCACGCCGCTCCCTAGCCGCTGCGAGACGAGCAGCAGGTCGTCGTACGTCTTGCATCCCATGAGCGCGCTCCGCGACTGCAAGAAAAACGCGGCGAGGACGCGAAGAAGAAGCGACCCGGGGACGTCGCCGCCGCCGCCGCCGCCGCCGTCGCGATTCCCCCCTCCTCCCCCTCCTCCTCCTCCTCCTCCTCCTCCTCCTCCAACTCCTCCCACGTGATCCCCGCTCGCCATCAGCGCCTCCCACACGTACACCGCCTCCTCCTTGGGAAGCTCTCGAAGCATCAACACGACGCACGCTCGGAACGCGAAGATGCAATCGCCGTCGCCGAGCGCCTTGAGGTGCCTCCACAAAGCCGCGTCGCTCGCGGCGATGATCTTCCCGATCAAAATTAGACGGTCCCGGATCCCCTCCGCGCGGCCGCTCGTCGCGCCGCTGCCGCCGCCGGTCTTGTGTATGATGAAGTGCGATCTGTACGGGCCTCTGATGAACTCGACGAAGCACCAAAACGCCTCGGAGGCGTCCGTTATGTTATCCAAAAACACGCACGCGATCTCGTTCATGCCCTGGCAGTACCCGACGGCTTCGTCGTACAACGCGAACGCGCGCAGGAGCTCCCGCAGACGCGTGCTCTGAGCGACGCGCCACGCGTCGACGTCGGATTCGCTCGTCGACGGCGCCGACGAATCATATCCCCGACGAATAAACGAATCAGATTCCGGATCCGCCGCCGCCGCCGCCGCCGCTCTCCGGTCGTCCTCCGCCGCCGCGTCCTCCGCGTCGGCGGCGCACGCGGTCGCGAACGCCGACGACGCGTCCATCGGCGTCCGCGGGACGTCCGCGGCGATGACCCGGTCGCTCTCGGTGAAGACGCCCAACTCGTCCGGCGGCGGCCCGTCCATGCTCCGCCGCCGTCCCACGCTCGCGCCTCTCAGCATCTCGGACAGCGCGTCGACGCGCGAAACGAGCGCGCGGTACGCTTCGCGACGACGACGGCGCGATTGCTCCAGCTCCGTCGCGGTGGACGCGGTCGCGCGCGTGCCGAGGAGCATCGGCCACGCCTCCGCGCGCACCGCGGGCTCGACGCCGCCGTTCATGACTTTGGCGCGCAGCTCCGAGGCTGCGGCGTCGCTCACGCGCCCGTCTCTGTCCTGCGCCGCGTGCCAATCCTCGCGCGAGACCGCGCGGCCGCGTCGAGGGTGCGCGAAATGATCACCACGACGTCGACGATGCGCGCCGTACGCCGCGGCGCCGAGGGCGACGGGGCCGAAGTAGATCGCGCCCGCGGTGACCGCGCCCGCGGCGAGCAGCAGCGTCGCCGCGGACGCGAACCGGTCCGCGCCGTGCGCCGTCGACGGCGCCATGAACACTCCGGCGCGCCTCTCGAAACCGCCGACGATTGTTTGCTCGGAAAAATAGGGCATTGCCATGCCACTCGGCGCAGGCGCGACGACTGGAGCAGGAGCGAGCTACGCTACCACTCATCCTTACAATACCCACTGACGTTGACGCCGTGGCCGCCGCTCCCCGTGGGCGTCATCCACGCGTCTCCGTATATCTGCCTCAAGATCTTCTCGGGGCGCGCCGGCGTCGGCACGAGCGTCCCGCCTATCGACACCTCCCCGAATCGCGCGTCTCCCTCCGCGCCGTATATATCCTCCTCGTCGAACGCGCACGCCTTCACGGCCCGAAACGTCGTCTTCTTCCTCCCTCCGTCCGCGGTGTCGTTGAAGTGCCTCGCCACGTACAGGTCCATGTACGCCGGGACCGTGGACCACCCCGTGACTTCTTGGCCCGCGCTCGCCCAGGTCCTCGCGCCGGGGGACGTCTCGTCGACGATGCATAACCTCGCGACCTCTTCGGTTTCTCTGCGGGCGCGCGGGCGGGGTCGTCGGTTCCACGCGGGAGGGAGCGCGGGGGCGCGTCAGAAGGAGTCGATGAGAGGCGTCGGGATGGACGCGTCGGGATCGAAAGCAGCGAGGGGCGGGTGGGGGGAGAGAAACGAAATGAAACGAAACGAAACGCGCGCGGGGGGGACGGTGCGCGTCCATCGCGACGCGACCGGGACGGACGCACCTCCACGCGTGAAACCGCGGGTTCCACGACGACATATTCTCGATCGTCTCCAGCGCGTCGTGCTCGACCGCGATGTCGACGTCCGAGGTGTACTCGATGATGGCGTTCGACCGGATCCCGCCGAGGAGCGTGCCGAAGACGGCGTAGTGCGGAACGCGCATCTCTCGCAAGTACGCCTCGGTCGCGTTGAGGATCTCTTGCAGGACGTCGCGGCAGCAGATCGTGAGCGTGCAGTTCGCGTCTCGCGAGCACGGCGGCATCGCGCACCGCGCGAATCCTTCCTTCTGCGGAGGCGGAGGCGGCGTCGGAGGCGCCGGTACAGGAGGCGCCGTCGGAGGCGCCGGTACAGGCGGCGGCCGAGGAGGCGGCGACGAGGACGATGTCGCGCGCGGCGACGTCGGCACCACCGGGGCCGCTCGGGAGGAAGGCTCGTAATGGGATCCCAGAACGACGATCTCCGCTCGGGGCGTCGGGACGAACGCGCTCGACGCCATCGCGACGACGAAGACGACGACGAAGACGAAGACGACGAATCGTCGGATGGAACGACTCGCCGCGGCCATCGCCGCTTCTCGGACGTCGCCCGGTCACCGCGCGACCTCACCGCCGCGCGGCTCGAAGTGATCGGCACCGCGGTTGTCGACGCGGGAACGACAGGAGGTGAAAGGACCAAAAGAACGCACCGCTCTGATTTCGAACTGAGGTGCGTTCAGTGCAAACGTTTTTCACCCATCCCTCGGTTTCAACATTTGATCGCGCCCCCTTTCAGCTGACCCGTGAACTTTTTTTTGCATGGAATGGCCCAAGCTGGGAACGACGATTGAATTTTATCGATGTTAGTTCGCCGCCATTCTCGCGCGCGCGCACGCGGCCATGACGACCGCATCGTCCGCGACCTCCGCGCGAGTTCTTCCCCCCCGCGCGCGCTCGCTCGCGCGCCGCGGCGCGCGAACCGCCGCGAACGCGACGCGCGGCAATCGCGCGGCGATGATCACCACGGTTCGAGACGACGACGCGTTACAAGCCGCGGGATACTTTTTCGAGGAGAGCGACGACGGAGAGTCGGGGGCGCGCGCGCGCGTCGGGGGCGATCGCTGGGCGGAAGAGGACGCGAGCGCGGGGAGCGTCGCGCGCGCGGCGTTCGCGACGTTCGTCACCCTCGCGGCCGCGACGATGCTCGTGGAGTCCGCGGACGCGAGCAAGACGGGCGGCGGCGCGGGGGCGGACGCGACGATCGCGGGCGGGGTGGGGGATTCGCGCCGCGTCCTCGCGACGATTCAGGGTTTCCGAGGGGGAGGAACGCCGTCGCGCGCGGGAGCGGAGGGAACGATGGCGAGAGGAGGAAACGCGCCGGGGCCGAGGGTGTCGGACGCGTGGATGCAGTACGTGGACGCGACCGCCGCGCCGGCGTGAGCGCCGCCGGAGGAGGAGCCCCCGCGGAGGGGGGGGGTGGAGAGATGGTAGCACTTTTCGCTTTTTGGATTCTTCCGTCTGAGATTTTCACCGGCTCGTTCATCGACTCGCCATACGCTTTGACCGATCGGCCGCCCCCGATGAAACGTGGCTATCGCCGATCACGCTTCGCGGTCAGGTGGTGTTACCTGTCGCTGTCGATGTCGTCGCGTGGTCGCGCGTGCGTCGTTGTTGACGCGACGTCTCGTCACTCTCTCGGCGCGCGGATGACGCGCGCGAGGACCGCCCGCGCGGGCGCGTCCTCGCCGCCGTCGTCGCCGCTACCCCCGATCGTCGGCTCCCCCGTCGAGTTCGTCCGCCGCGCGCCGGCGACGTCGCCGACGACGCCGCCGCGGAGGCGCGGCGCCCCGTCGTCGTATCGATTCTCCGAGGCCGCGGGCGGGAAATCGACGACGACGCGCGACGACGACGACGACGACGCCGCGGCGGCGGAGGCGACGAAGCAGCGCGCGGCGCGAATCGAGGGTATACTCCGCGCGCGCCGCGAGGAGGCGGCGCGCGACGCGAAGGAGGACGCGGACGCGGCGACGGCGACGACGCCGCGGGACGACGACGACGAAGACGACGAAGACGCGGATCTCGATTCGCCGTCGTCGTCCTCCTCGGACGCGGACGCCGACGACGACGCCGCGGACGAGGACGCGGCGCGCGTGGAAGACGCGCGCGCGCCGCCGGAGGCAGAGGCGTCGTGCGAAGCTGCTTTCGAAGAAGACGTCGCGGAGGATGAAGAAGAAGAGCTCGAGGAGGAGGAGGAGGATGAAGAGGAGAGCGAGGAGGAGGTAGACGACGAGGAAGAGGAAGAGAAAGTCGACGCCGCGCCTCCAGACGAGGACGAGGAGGAGGAGGAGGAGGAGGAGGAGGCGATGGAGGAGGAGGCGTCGAGAAACGTCGAGTCCGCGTCGGAGGCGGACGCGAGCGAGTCCGAGGAGATGGAAGAAGAGGACATCTTCGACAGCAGCGAAGCGCGGCGGTTGCTCCGGGAGTACGGACTCCACGACGACGACGACGACGACGACGACGACGACGACGACGACGACGACGAAGAGGAAGAGGAAAGGGAAGGGGAAGAGGAAGCGAACGGAGAAGAGAACGGAGAAGCGAACGAAGACGAGAACGAAGACGAAGAGGACGACGCGGGGCGTGCGCGGCGGTTCCACGACGACGCGCTCGAGGCTGCGTACGCGGACGCGCGCGCCGCCGCCGCCGACGCCGCCGACGCCGTCGACGTCCTCCGGGGCGCCTCGACGCGGAACGCCGACGCTGGGGGTGCCGACTCGCGTGCCGACGACGACGACGACGACGACGACGCGACGACGACGACGGACGGGAACGACGGGTTCATCCAGCGGAGCTTGCGGCGGTTGCGCGCGCTCGGGTACGAGGTCCCGCGCGAACGCGAGCTGTCGAGTCTCGTCGATGACGACGACGACGACGACGACGGCGCGAGGAGGCAACCGAGGCACGCGATGTCACTGAACGACGGCGGAAGAAGACGCGCGCGCGGCGACCGCGACCGCGCCGCGGGGCAGTTCGACGTCCAGAGCGAGATCGAGCGCCTCGCCGCGAGGATGTTTTCGCGCGCGGGCGCCTTCTTCCGCAGCGGCGGCGACGGCGACGCGGGGCTCGACCTGAGCGCCATACGCGCCGCGCGGTTCGGAGAGGACGGGAGCGACGGCGACGGGGAGGAGGGTGCCGAGGAGGGTGCCGAGGAGGGCGCCACGTCAGCGGCCACGTCAGCGGCGGAGCGCCTCCGCGCGCCGCCGTGGCCCGCCGCCGTCGCCGGGTGCGCGTTTTTCATCCCTCGCGACGGCGGCGACGAAAGCGGCCGTGAGAGCGCGGAGCGCCGCGCGCTGCTTCGCGACATGAAGTTCGTCGCGGGGGTGTTACGGGAGCTCCCGGGGGTGGACATGGAGGACGTCGGGCTCGCGTGCGTGCTCGCCGCGGCGGAGGAGGAGGAGGAGGAGGAGGAGGAGGAGGACGACGACGACGATGAGAACGATCGACGCGACGCGTACGAGGCGCGCGAGGCGCGCGAGCTCGAGGAGGCGGTCGCGGAGGTGGAAGCGCTGGGGCGCTGCGGCGACGACGATGACGGGGAGCTCGCGGAGTGGGACGCGCCGACGTCTCCCACGGTCGTCGCCTAGTTAGGAAGAGTCGCGCCCGTCGCTCGCCGGCTGACGACTTTGTCGCTCAACAAAAGTGCGCTGCTAATGCGACGGGAGTACTTTCGTACTTTCGTACGTACTACGTCGTTTTCGTACGCTCTTACTGTTTGCATGTGCGACACGGTACTCGCCTCACACCGCGCGGTCGGAGAAAAAAATTTCGAGTCGACCGCGACCGCCAGTATTTAGCGGCCTACCCATCCCTGGCTCCGGTCTCTTTGCGTGGTGCTCCGCACGGTTCACCTCAGGTGTTGTCAAGATGGTGCGTCTTCTCATCACGCTTCCACGCGTCTCCGTCGTTCTCCCTCGCGGTCGCGGCGGCGGCGCGCGCGACGATCGCGTCCGCGCGCGTCTCCGGCGTTTCCGATCTCGCTCGCGAGGGAAATCTCTGCGCGCGCGCGCGCGGACGATGGGGTTTCGCGCGCGCGTCGCGACGCCGTCGACGCCGCGCGACGCCGCGCGCGTCGCGCCGCGACGCCGCGCCGCGCGTCGCGACGCCGCGGCGACGCCGAATCCACGATTCGACGCCGTCGCCGTCGCGCGCGCGCCGTCCGCGACGTCCCCAGCGCGCGGGTTTTTTAGGGTTTCGTCCATTTCTTTTCCCTCGAGCGAGGGGCCGTCTCGATGGAAACCCTCCCTCGCGCGCTCCCCAAGTCCGTCGCCGTGGCGTTGACATCGCGAGCGCATCACGCTGACGACTACCTCCCCCGAACCCCTCGCCCTCGCAGCCGCCGAAAGCCCCTGAATCGAAGGCCGCCAAGGCCGCCAAGGCCCAGGCCGGCGGCAAGGCTAAGAAGAAGAAGTGGTCCAAGGGGAAGAACAAGGAGAAGGCCAACAACCAGGTCCTCTTCGAGCAGTCCACGTACGACAAGCTCCTCGCGGAGGTGCCGAAGTACAAGATGATCACCATCTCGATCCTCTGCGACCGCCTTCGCATCACGTGCTCTCTCGCGAGGAAGGCGATCCAGATTCTCATCGCGAAGGGTCTCATCCGCCCGGTGACGATGCACTCCAAGCAGCAGGTTTACACCAGGTCCACGAACGTCGAAGAGTAAGCGAGCGAAACACTTGTTTGTGTTTTACTAGTGATGCGTACTATTCGTGGTGGAAGTGTGGAGTTGTGTGTGGCTCTTTGATGAAGAGAGAGCCGCTGGGTGGGTGTGCGGTTTCGCGCCGCGACCTCTCGCGGTTTCGAGGCGGCGAAAATATATTTTCGTCGACGAGAAGACGCGACGGGGGGGGGGGCGAGATCGCGGGTGCGTTCGGAGGACGCGCGCCGGCGTGCGCGCGTCCACTACGGACGTTTGGCTCGTGTAGACGCTAGCGTTGTTACGAGATGACCTCCCGCGTGGGGGGTTTGGTTCCAAAATACGTACGGAAGTACAGAAGTACTTCTGTGTCTCGCGAGTCTCTTCTACATAACTTAGCTAGCTCTAAGGCGTCGACTCTGCTCCGACTACTCGCCCGGCTCTAACGCGCAATACGGCGTCTGCCCCTCCACGCGGATCCCCCCGCGCTCCGGCCCCACGGTCACGGACCCGAACCGCGTCGCGAACGACGCGGGCAGAGGCCGCGCATTCGGAGGTGTGATCCACAGTCGCAACAGATGCCGCGGCGGCGGTTCCCCCGCGTCTCTCCCCCCGGGGTCCACGCCGTACGCCGTCCGCGCGTGCAGCGTCGTGTGATTATGCAGCCACTGAATGTCCCCGGGCTCTAAGCGCATGTGCAAGCACACGTCGTCGTCCAAACACATCGCGTCCAGCGCGTCCAGGGCTTCGGTTTGCGCGGACGTCAGCCTGGGGACGCCGTCGTTTTCGACGTCGAACCGCGCCTGCGCGGACGCGATAAAGTTCCGGTCGTATATCCCGGACAGCAGCCACTCGGGTCCAGCGTTCATCAGCGTTGGTTCCGCCGGTTCACTCCCCGAACCGTCACCCCGATGCACGTGGAACACGGGCATGTCGTACGTCGGCCCGCACCCGGGCGGTATCTCGCCCTTTCGGTCCACCGGGAACGGCTCCGCGAGCGTCCGCAACGCCGCGGGCGACTCCGATCGCATCCTGTTCCAAATCTCCACGACGCTCGCGACCATGGAGTCGCCCCCGACGACATCGTTGTTCAGACAGCACAGCCCCACGACGTCCGCGCTGTCCGTGTGGAACGGCTGCGCCGCGGAGGTGGTGTACGTCCGCGTGGCCGGGTCGTTCGGATCGCGTCCCAGATCCTTCACGTGCCTGAGGGTCGTTCCATCATTCAAATCGACGTCGGGGCGGCGTTCAAAGGCGTCAGTTGGAGTTGAAAGGCATCGCGGTCGGGTATTGAAACCGAGGGTGGGCGGAGAGACACGCCGGACGAAGTTCTTAAGAAACGGCGTTCACCACGCCGACGCGGTCGTATGGGAACCAGTGCGAGGGACGTGCCCCAGGACGTGCCCCGCCGCGTTCTGCGGACACGCCCACCCCATGTGCGTCCCCATGCCGTAGAACGCCGCGCACGTCTCCCAGCGGTCGTATCGCTCCACGGGGAGGCCGCGGATGAGGTAGACGCCGAGGCCGTGGACGAGGTCGTCGCGCATGCGACGGAGGCGCGGGGCGAGCGTCGGCAGAGGGAACGTCTCGGGGGTGAGGTCGATGACGTCCACGCCGCCGGCGCGCGCGCGTCGCAGCGCGTCGTCCAGCTCCGCGATCTCGTCGGACGTGAGGACGTGCGTCCAGCGCGACGGGTCCGCGGCGAGGTCTCGCCCGCGCCATCCCCCGGCGAACGCGGGCAAGGCGACGGAGGAGGGGGAGGAGGAGGACGACGACGACGACGAGGACGACGACGCGCGCGCGCGCGATGGGCCTCGCCGCCGCGTTGGCAGCACGCGCGACGGCGCTGTCGCCGCGGCGGACATTCCGCGCGAACGACGACGACGAGACGACGACGACGACGACGACGACGACGACGACGACGACGCGCGCGCGGAGGAGTCACTTCGATGGCGACAGTTCGCGCGCTCGTTTTTTCGAAACTCGACAACAGAAAACTTCTGTTCGAGATGGCGTTCAGATCTGGGGGCGCCCAAACGCGGTGGCCGCGATGGTGGCGTTAACCGAGGACGAGGACGTCGTCGCGGATGTCGAGACGGAAACGCGAGCGCGAGAGATGGAGTTAGAGCTCGCGGCCGCGGTCCAGGTGCGCGTCGGCGACCGCATCTCGTCGCGTCCGACGTGAAAGAGTCTCTTCGCCTCCCTCCAGTCGTCGCGCGGAAAGCTCATCGCCCCCTCGTCCCATCCTCGCCCTCTCTCTCTCTCTCTCTCTCTCTCTTCTGCACAGGCTTGGTCCGCGGCGCTCGATGCGGACGATCCTAACGAGGAGTCCGACGCCGCGTTCCAGTGGCTCAACGTCGCGCGCACGTACTTGAGGCTGACGTCCAAGGAGGGGTCTGCGATCGTGCGCGCGATCGACGCGGTCAACACACACCGCCGCGCGGTCAACCCACATGCGGCATACGGGTACGTGTACACGCTCGACGTCTTGCCGGTGCTCGCGCCTCTGATAAAAAACCCTGACGACGCCTTAGCGAAGGGCGTTCGGGTCTTGGTCGCCGCGGACTTCGCGTGCGCGCTAGCGTCGAAGGACGAGGCGACGGGCTCGCACGATCACTACGGGGATGCGATGACGCTCCTCGCGGCGGCGCCGTCGGTGACCGCGGCGCCTCCGCCGCCCGTGGACCCGCTCACGAACGCTCCGGTGTCGTCCCGTTCCATCTGCGCGCGCGTCTTCCCCGACGGGAAGGCGTCGACGTCGGACCACGCGCGCGCGAAGATCCGACGCGCGTCGGAAGGCTTGCAGCTGTGCAGAGAGCTCGGCCTCGGCGGCCGCCGCCGCCGCCGCCGCCGGCGCGTTCTGGACCCCGTCGCGCGCGGCCGCCGCGGTCGGGGAGGACCTGCGCGATAGGTTCTGGAAGTGGGTGACGTGCCAGATCGTGGCTGAAGAAAACGTGGAGGCGGCGCGCGAGGACGTCCTCGAAGTCCACGCGCGGAGGCTGGAAAAGGCGAAGAAAAGTCGAAAAGAGGCCTCGAGGATGGAAAAAACATCGCGCGAGACGCCGGCGGCGGCGGGGACGGGACCGCGGGCGGCGGCGTCGGGGGCGGCGGCGGCGGCGGACGCCGCGGAGGCTCTTCCCGCCGCGCGGCGTCACCACGGCGACGCCGCGTCGCCTGGGCGCCGAAGAGATCGCTGAAGAGAGGCTCGCGGCGCCGCCGCTCGCGTTGCCGTGGCGCGACGACGCCGCGAGACCGTTCCTCGCGTCTCAGCCGTGGTCGGGCGTCGTCTCTCAGTTCGCGCTGCCGGGCGGCAGCGCGCGTCGCGTCGGCGCGGTCGAGCACGCGGGCCTGAGCTTCGAGGACGCTCTGCGCGCCGCCGCGAAGGCGAGGGGCGCGGAGCTCCGGGGGACCGAGACCGCGGCGGCGGCGGCGGCGGGCGCCGTCCCACTCGACGACGACCGCCGTCGGTTCATCGCCGCCGAGCTGGACTTCGCGGACGCGACCTCGCGCGCGAACGCCGCGGACGTCGCGATCCGTTCCATCGCGCGCGCGGCGTTCCAAAAGATCGCGAAAGCGCTCCACGTGGACAAACAGCGAGGCGCGGCGGACGCCGACGACACCGACGTATCCGTCGCGAGGGCGAAGCACGCGCGAGACGTCCTCTACGACCCGCTGAAACGTCGCAAGTACCTCGTGTTGTGCGACGACGCGAAGTGGAAGGCGGACGAGCGCGCGCGGGAAACGCGCGCCGCTGACGCGGCCGCGCGCGCAGGGCCGCGCGCGGCGGCGACGGCGAGGTCGACGCCGCGGGGATGGAACGCGAGGAGCGACAGTTTTCCGATTTCCGCGCGCGCGCCGAGGACGAGCGTCGCCGCGAGCTCGAAAACCAAGAGCGCATGAAACAGCGCTCCGCGTCGCTGTACGAGAGCAAGCGCGCGACGGAGCGCCGCGAGGCCACGGGGAGGGGCGTCCGCGCGGAGGAACGCGGCGGGAAGGTGGCAGCGCAGTTCGCGAAGAACGCGGAGAAGCTGCGCGCGGTCAAGGCGGCGCGCGACGTGGAAGAAGACGGGTCGGGGCGAGCCGCGCGCGCCCACCGGCTGCACGGGAACAAGCCGAACCCGTGCCGGACGCCGGTCCTGGAGCTCGTCGGCGACGCGTTCCATCGGGTCGCGGACGGAGGGACGAAGAAGTTTAAAGGTGCGCGTGCACTTCTTCATCAGCGCGGGCGCGCACGCGGGCGCGCCGGACGCGTTCGAAGTGGAAGCCTGTCGAGGCGGTGGTGGCGGCGGCGGCGGCGGCGACGCCTTCGCGCGCGTCGGGCGGTTCCCCGGGGTGCGGAACGAGCGGACGTTCGAGGTCGAGCCGGCGTCGCACGGGGTCGTGGAACTTCGAGAGGGGCGTCACGCGATCCGCGTGCGCGCGGTGAACGGCGCGGGCGTCGGCGAGTGGTCGATGCGGTCGGAGACCACGCTCGGGAGCGGCGGTGGCGACGACGACGACAACGACGACGCCGCCGCCGCCGCCGCCGCGCGCCCGGTCGATCCCGTGGGCGCCCTCGCGCGGATCGAGCGCGAGTACGCGGACGCGATCGATCGACGCGTGCGGCCGGTGAACGACCTCGCGGCGTTCGTGAACAACATCACGAGTAAAGGGTGGCGACCAACGGACGAGGGGTGGGCGAACGCGTCGACGGGAGCCACCGTCGCCGCGTCGGAGCTCGCGGCGCGAATGAAATACTGCCACGTGTACACGTACAAGTTGCTCGCGGCCGCGGTGAAGCGCCTCTCGGGAGACCTCGCGCGTTACGTCATGAGCGAGCACGCGCTGGGCGCGCACGATGGGCGCGCGAGGAAGAACGGGTTGGACGCGGACGCCGCCCAGACCGAGCGCCGCGCTTTACTCAAAAAAGCGATGGGACGCGGAACGGGCCATGCGCTCGAGCGTCGAGCGCGACGCGAAAGGCCATCTCGTGAACGCGGCGACGTTAACCCGCGCGGAAACGCTCGAGCGCGAAGCGTTAGATCGCGCCGAGCTCGCGCGCGCGCGCCGAGGGAAGATCGCGCCGTACGAGTCGCAGATGGGGGCCTGGCTCGAGGCGTCCCGCGTCGTCGCGGCGGCGGCGGACGCGGAGGCTGACCGCGTCGCGTGGCCCGCCCGGGGCCCCGGCGGCGGCGGCGGGGCGGGCTGCGGCGGCGGCGGCGGTCTCGTGTCCAAGATCGTCCGCGTCATGACGGGAGCGTCGGTTGACGTTTAATCTTCCGAGAGCGGCGTCGTCTGGGGCCTCCCGTGCCTCGTCGCCGACGCGCTCTTCTCCGCGTCGGCGAAATGCAGCGCCGACGCGCACGCCGCGGCGGCCGCTTTCGAGCGCTCGGCGACGCACACGAACGGCCACAGCCTGTACGCGAACCTCGAGCGCGCGGCGCGCGAGTGGGAGACGCTCCGAGCGGACTCGGTGGCGCACTGGTCGAGGGTGACGACGCTCGCGGAGAAGGCGGCGACGCGGTGGCGGGATTCGCTCGCGGCAGAGGCGGCGGACGGCGCGCCCGGGCCGTCGTCATGGCGCCCGATGCGCGGCTGGCCGTACGGCGCCGGCGCGCCCGGGCCGGACGCGCTGCGAGACCTCGCGAGGCGTCTGGAGACGGGGATACGGGACGCGGGCGCCGCGTGCGAGCGCGCGAAGGCGACGATGACGCGGCTGAAGAACACGCCCGAGGCGAGGGTAGCGGCGGCTGCGGCGGCGGCGACGGAGCGTCGACGCGCGGAGAGGGAGGAGCGCCAACGCGCGGCGCGCGCGGAGGAGCGCGCGAGGAAGGCGGAGGAAGACGCGATCGACGCGGAGAAGAACGCGCGCAGGAGAGCGCGCGAGGAAGCGGCGAGGAAGGCGAACGAGGAAGCGCGCGCGGAGGCGCGACGCAGGAACGAGACGCGCGAGCGGCTGGAGAAAATCTCTCGAGAGAACGCCGCCGCCGCCGCCGCCGCCGCCGCGGAGGCGTCGCGCGCCGCGCAGTCCGCCAAGGCTGCGCGCGAGGCGCGCGAGAGGCGGGAGGGCGCGAAGGCGAACGGCGAGTCGTCCGCGAGCGGCGGCGCGACGCTGAGCAAGTCCGCGGCGAAGCGCGCGAGGCAAAAGGCGGCGAAGGAGCTCGCCGACGCGGAGCGCGCGCGCGCGGACGCCATGATGGGTGAGGCTCCCTCTTTCTCTTTCTCTTTCTCTCTTTCTCTCTCTCTGTCTCGCCCCTTTCCTCTACGTACTCTCGATCTCATTCGACGCCCTCCCTCGGGAACGACCGTATCGACGGAGACGCTCGCGAGACAACGCGCCGCGCACGACGCCGCCGCCTCGTCCGCCGCCGCGTCGCTCACGCCTCTCTATTCGCCGCCGCCCGACGACGACGCGGCGTCGGCGGTCAGCGACGCGTCTCTCGGGACGCTGATCGAGATGGGGTTCGACGCCGCGTCGTCGCGCGAGGCGCTCGCGAGGAACGGCGGGAACGTCTCCGCGGCGATCGACGCGCTGATGGACGGCGGCGTCGCGGTCGAGCCGCCGCCGCCGCCGCCACCGGCAGCCCCGGAGCCGCCGCCGCGGCGCGGGGGCCCGCGGAAAAGCGCGCCGCGAGAAAACGCCGCGCCGCCGCGAAAACCGCCGAAAGGCCAGGGCCCCGTCGCGCGGCGTTCGACGGCGCCGGACGTGGCCGACCTTCTCCGCGAGATGGACTCGTTCGCGCCGCCGACGCCCGCGCCGCCGACGCGTCATCGCGACCTCCAAGTCTATCGCGTCGAGCAGCCAGCGATCGCGACGATGCCGACGGGCTCGGCGAGGCGGCGCGAGCATTTCCCGACCCCGGAGGAGTGCCGGCACTGGGCGCGGCGAGGGGGGAGATGTCCCGTCGGCGCGCGGTGCCACTTTCTTCACGGCGACGACGACCCGCGGTGGAAGTGGAAGGGCGTGGACCACGAGGGGTACGTCGAAGCGCACGGGATCACGAACCCGTGCGCGCACTTCTTCGGGCGGGCGGGGAAGTGTAACGACGGCGAGAAGTGCGCCTACTCGCACGGGTTGAATCCGACGCGAGGGTGCCCGGTGATCGTCGGCGCCGCCGGCGCCGCCGGCGCCGCGCGCGCGGAGGCTTCCGGTCCGGGTCCCGGTCGCAGTCCCGGTCGGTCGCGCGCGGCAGCCCCTCCCGCTGCGGCGGAGCGTCGTCGCTCCGCGGCGGAGCGCGAACGCGACGCGCTCCTCGCCGCGATGGGCGTCCCTCTCTCCGACGGATCCGTGGACGCTTTCTCCGACGCGACCAATCACACGCCGCCGTCGTCCGGCGGCGGATACGGACACGGACGCGGACGCGGATACGCCGCCCACGACGCGCCCAGCAGCTTCTCCACGGACTCGTGCTACGACCACGAGAGCGTCGGCGCCGTCGGAGACGACGCGCCGGAGACGGAGTGCATCGTGTGCCTCGACGCGCCGCGAGCGTCGGGCGCGTCCTCCTCACACTGGTCCCCATACGACCCCGTCGGCGTGGTGAACGCCGATCCTTAAGGACTTTCTCTCCCGTCGTTTCTCTCCGCCCACCCCTCGGTTTCAATCCCGACACACCTCCCTCGACGCCTTTCAACTCCATCGTCTGACGCCTTTGAACGCCGTCCCGACGTCGCTTTCAGTGCTCGTGCCGTGCGGGCACGCGAACCTGTGCATGGGCTGCGCGACCGCGCTGATGAAACGCGCGGAGATGAAGGGGAAGACAGACGCGCTGTGTCCGACGTGTCGCGAGCCGGTGGTGCAGGTGTCCCATGCGCGCATATGATGGACGGACAGACCAGACGACGACGGGGAGAAGACCGTGGCGGTTTCGGCGGGAGGAGGCGGGTGACGAAGAGCGAAGAAGGAAGAGCGAAGCGGCGATGCGCGATGCGCGATGCGATGCGCGTCCACGACGACACGAGCGAAGAAGAATAGACTAGACTAGACGACGACTACGCGTACGGTACGACGGGCGGACTCGCGATGCGACTGATGATGATGGAAACAGACGACAGACGTCACTCGTATTCAACGGCGGCAGGGCGGCGTTTTTCTATTTCGTCGCGCATGTGCATTTTTTTTTTGGGCGCGTCGTGGCTCGAGGAAGGCACGCGTCTCCGCGGGTTTCTTCGCGGCGACGTCACCGGCGCGCGCGAAGCGATACCGAGATGATATCCCCTCACGCGCGTCGTGTCTCCGTCGTCGACGCGCTCCGCGCATCGCGCGCGCTCACGCGACGTTCGAATGCGACACGAAGTTCTGGTGCGTCGCGCGGCCTTTGTTGTGAATCTCGCCGGACTTGACCTCCGCGAACTGCTTTCCCATCTCCAGGGACTTCCTTCGCTCCTCCTTGCGTTCGAACTTCTCCGCCTCGTTGCAGTGGCGGCAGGACATGTGCTGCTTGACGGGCAAGTGAAGCTGCCGCTGCGAGAACTCAGACTTGTTCCGCGATTCGCCTGTCGACGCGTCGGGGAGGGAGCGCGAGCGATGACGACGCGCGAACGAATGCTGACGTCAGACTCTCGGAGGATGACGCGAGAGGGGAGGTTGGCCGAGCGCGCGCGGCGGACGCGCGGCGCGCACCGCAGTCCTGGCACTTGAACGGGCCGTGAAGGTTCGAGCGGCCTTCGCCTTTCGCCTCGTGGTTGTTGTTCGCTTTCGTCATCGTCGGGTGTATCGCGCGCGGTGTATCGGGGGTGTGCGCGGGGTTGTTAGCTCGCCTCAACTAGTGCGTCGATAACCGTCTGCAGTCTGTGTGTCAGATCAGCGAGAGATATTCTGCGTCACGGGCTGACGTGGCCGAAAAAGCGGAGATTTTTAACGACTTGCGACGCAGCGCCGCTCTTTGCGAGTAAAACCTCGAGTAAAAAGCGCACGGACGGGATTTTTTCGGGGTGAAAATCTGATTTTGATGCGTCGCCTTCGTTCGGATGCTGGTTTCGCAACCTGGGACGCCGCGCGAGCGGGGACGCACACACTGGACGCGCGCCGCGTCGTCGACCGCACGCACGCGCTCGAACTTCGCGCACGCACGCACACGCGACCGCGCGATCGCACCGCGCGCGATGAAGCCCGAGGGCGCGAAGGCGCCCGCGGAGGAGACGCAGAATGCGGAAAAGGGAAACGCGCGCGGCGAGAGCCTCGCGAAAGAAGCCGAGGAGTGGGCGATGGCCGCGCGGAAGCGCGCGGTGACGATCGACGCGAGCATCCCCCCGCCGGACTCGCGTCTGCTTTCCTCGCAGATGGCGTCCGCGTTCGGGATTCAGCTCATGAACGCGCAGTATCGGTACCCGCACGCGCCGCCGCCGCCCGTCTCCGGGGGCACGCGCGACTCCAGAGGGTCTCGAGGATCGGAATACACCAACGCGCCGCCCTCCGCGAACTTCGATCCAAACGCCGGGATGCCGCGGCCGCCGATGCCGCCGCCGTACGCAGGGTTCGCGCACCAACAGCCGGGGGCGCCGGGGCACGCGAACGCGCAGGCGCAGCAGGCTGCCGCGGCCGCGGCGGCCGCGGCGATATCGAACATGTACGGCTACCACGGGCTGGCGCAGTGGAACGCGAACGCGTTTTCGAACGCCCAGGGAGGGGGGCATCCGCGGGGGATGTACCCGCACGAGATGTACGGCAGGCGGCCGGACGCGGGGCCTGGCATCGGCGCGGCGCAAGGTGCGTCGACCACCGCTCGTTTCGCTCGCTTCGCGATCTCCGCGGCGCGACGAAGCGCGGAGGGGTCGCGTCGAAATCGGTCCACTTTCTTTCTTCTCTCCCCTTCTCGAAAGAGATATTTTCTAGAAAAAAGAAATCGTCGCTCTCGTCGCGTCCTGACCTCTCCCTCCCCGCGCCAGGCCACATGGATCCGAGCGTGTCGTACGAGCAGATGATGGCGTATCAAGCCGGCGTCGAGCACTCGCGATCGTTCGAGGCGTTCAAGCGATCGAGAGAGGAAGCGATGTCGCACCACCTGGACGGTGCGTCCCGACGCGGCGCGCGCGAGATGTCGTCGTGTCCCCCCCGAACCGAAAATATCTCAAACAGAATCTGAAATCTGCGCTTTTTCGCGTCTCGACGCTTTTTCGTCCCACCCGCCGTCCCGAGCGTCTCTCTGACCCCGAACGAAACGAACGCGAACACTCCTAACACTCCTCCCCCCCCCAACAGGCTCCGAAGACGACGCGCAGGCGCTGAAACGCCCGCGGCTCGTCTGGACGCCGCCGCTTCACAAGCGATTCGTCGACGCGGTTTCGCACCTCGGCATTCGCAACGCGGTGCCGAAGACGATCATGCAACTCATGAACGTCGACGGTTTGACGCGAGAGAACGTCGCGTCGCACCTTCAAAAGTACCGGCTCTACCTCAAGCGGCTCCACGGCGGCTGCAGCGAGAGCACGATGGAGAACTCGCCGAGCGGCGAGGGCGGCGGGAGCGGCGGCGGGAGCGAGGGCGACGGCAGCGGCGGCGGCGTCGGCGACGACGGCGACGGCGACGCGAAGCGTCGCGACGCGAAGGATAACAGCGGCGACGGCGGGAGCGCGGACGGATCCGGCGGCGGGAGCGACGGGTCCGGGAAGGGCCATCAGACCTCGGAGAAGGGCTCCGGCGGCGGCGGGAGCGACGGCGGCGGCAGCGACGGCGAACGCAACGGCAGCGGCGACGGGAGCGGGCAGGGCTCGGGCGCGGGGGGCGAACGCGACGCGCGCGCGCGGACCGACTCCGGCTCCGGCGGCGGCGGCGGCGGCGCGACGAAGACCACCGGCGGCGTCGTCGTCACTGGCGCGAGGCCGAGCGACGAGATCACCCGCGGACCCTCCGGGGGCATCGCCGACGCGGGCGCGGGCGGTAGCGGCGGCGGCAGCGGCGGGGACGATGGCGGGGACGACGACGCCGCGCGTCCAGACTCGTGCGAGCGCCCGAGCAGCGGGGACGAGAGCAACGACGGGGAGAGGAACGGGGGGGATCCCGCGACGACCCAGGGCGCGCCAAACGCCGCGGGGGCGGGCGCGGGGGAGAAGGGTGGGAAGGGCGGGAAGTGACGGAGGAAGAGCTCGAGCTCGGCGACGAGCGAACGACGATCGGATCGACGAAGAAGAGAGACGGGACCGGACCGGACTCGACGACGAACCCCCGCCGACGCCCGCGAGAAGAGAAGAGCGAATTTCTTCTCGTCGGCTTGTCTATAGTAAGAATTCTTTCAACGTAAAATACGCGCGCGATAAACGATACCGCTACTTCGTACCTCGTCTACGGCACGTCCTAGCCCTCTCTATCTCATAATAGTCTACCGACGTTTCGACCCTTTCCCGGGCTTCCCTTTCTTCGTCTTCGATCCCCCCTCCGTCGTCGTCGTCTGCGCGCGTTCCGCGTCTCTCCTCCACCCCGCGAGCGTCGCCAACACGGGCCCCAGATCGAACGGCAGCGGCGACTTCTCGTCAAACTTCGGCTCGTCCACGGGGCGGCAGTCCGCGGGCATCGCCTCGTACGCCCCCGCTCGGCTTCGCCGCGCGTGCTCCGCCCGCAACTCTCGCGTCTCCTCCAGCAGGTACGACACGACGTCGTACGCGCGCAGGGGCATCGCGCCCGTGCTCGCGCCCGCCCGCAGCGCGTCCAACGCCCACCGATACCCGAGCTCCATCGCGTCCCACGCTTGCGTGAGCTCCGCGATCCTCTGTCGCCAGTACGCCGAGTGCGACGCCGCGTGCCGCGAGCCCTGCAGCCAAAACATCCGAATCCACTGAAACTCGCACTCTCGGTGCGTCTCGCCCATCATCTGCGCGCTCCTCGCGAACGCCGCGAGGTCGTCGCCGGGGCCGGGACCCACCTGCGCGATCTTCTTGATCCCCGGAAGCAAACGCAGCGCGCGCTCGCACCGCGTTTTGATGTGCTCGAACGTGTCCTTCGCGACGACGGCGACGCGGTGGGTGCTGCTGAATCGCCGCGACTCCCCGGTGATCACTGCCGCGGGCGGGCGAGAGAAGGCGAGGCGAGCGATCGGGGTGGGTGCGCGCGTCGGTCAGTCGAACGAACGAACGAACGTCAAAAGGGAACGTTGAAAGGGAAGGACGGGGTGAAGACGTGATCATCGATCGGGACGCGGGCGGTCTCGTCGTTCACGTCGCGCACCCGCGTGATGATGATGCGCGTTGAAGTCGCGTAACATGTAGTACATCTCCCGCGACCTGAGCGGCGTCCGCATCGCGGGGGTCACGCCGTCCAAGGTTTTCAGCGCGACCGCCCACGAGTCGTCGTCGTCGTCGTCCGTCTGGTGATACACCGCGACGGTGGAGACGTCCTGAAGCGACGAGTCGGAGTGCCACGACACCGACGTCTTAGGGTCGTTCCATCATTCAAAGCGACGTCGGGGCGGAGTTCAAAGGCGTCAGATGGAGTTGAAAGGCATCGCGGTGTGTCGGGATCGAAAGCGAGGGATGGACGGAGAGAAACGCCGGGAGAGAAAGTAAAGTCCTCAAGGAACGGCGTGCACCGCGCGAACGCGGTCGTATGGGAACCAGTCAGCGTGAGGAGAACGAACAGAACGCGCCTTTCCCATCCCGAAGAGCGCTTCATCTTTCAGCGGGACCTCCGCGCATCGACTCGCGGGCTCCATCAGGTTGATCAGCGTCACGTTGAAGTCGCACGAGCCGTCGACGCCGTCGCCGAGCCGCGGGTCCGACGACGCGCGCAGGACGGCGGTCGAGCGCGAGACGAGCGCGTCGTTCAGGCGCTTCACCGCGCGAAACGGATGCGACGCGTCCGGCTGCGTCTCTTCGTCCCACGGGTGCGCGAAGATGCGAAGCCGCTGGTAGTGATACGTCATCCCGCGCTCGCCGAGGAGCGTGCGCGAGACGAACGTCGGGGAGACGGACTTCCCCGCGGCGAGGACGTCGCGATGGAAGATCCCGTCGGACGCCATGCGCTCGAACGCGCGCGCGATCTCGCGGTGCGTCTTCTCGGGCAGCGCGCTCGGGTCGTCCACGTGGAACCCGAGGTAGGATGTCTTCATGCAGCGCTCGTACTCCGCGTGCGACGGCGTGAGGAACGACGGCGCGGCGTCGTCGTCGTCGTCGTCACTTCCGGACGTGCCTCTGAGGCGGTACGACGGCGGAGGCGGCGCCGCGCGGAGGAGGGGCTTCGTCGGACGATGAGACGCCGTCGTCGTCGTCGGTTTTTTGGCGTTGCCGCCGCCGCCGCTCCCCGCGCGCTCGACCGCCGTCGTCTTCTTCTTCTTCTTCTTCCTCTTCTCGAGCTTCCCGCCGGAGCTTCCCGTCGCCGTCGCCATCGCGCGAGGTCCGCCCTCGTCGCGATGACCACCGCGGTTTTTCTTCTTCCCCATGGCGACGCGCGCGTGCGGCCGCGCGGCGAGGACTACAGTGCGACGTCCGAGAAGTTTTTTATACGAAAAGTGTTTTTACATCTGATTGGAATGAATGATAGGGATGGAGCGACGAACGAACCCCGAGCCGCTCACTACTCACCGCGACCGCTGCGCCGTCTCCCCCGCGCCCTCCGCGCCGATACCCGCGCTCACGTCGCACGCCTCGCCAACGCTGAAGTTCCTCCACCTGCGGTACACCAGCCCGAGCTTATCGTACGCCACCGGATGCGCCCACACCCGTCCGCCTCTCCGCATCCGATCCTGCTGCCCGGTCACCAGCCTCAAGTCCTCGCCCAAGACCTGGTTCGCCATCTCCGTCCACACGAGCTCGATCCCCGGGACGTACTTCGCCCACCCGGCGAAATCGAGCGCCATCCGATACAGCAGGCGCGTCCGCCCGGGCTCGGACGGCACGCACACGTGGAGTTGGTGGAGGTGGTTGCTGCACTCCGCGCACTGGACGCCCTCTTCAAACTGCGCCCCCTTCCCCGCGGCGCCAGCCTGCGACATCCCGATGTGCGAGTCCACCATGCACGGCGTGACGAACTTCATGTCGATCGGGTACGGGTTCCACGACCCCTGCTGCGACCCCAGCCCGATCCCCTCGCGCGTGAGCCCTCGCGCCATGTCCTGCCACCCGTCCCCTTCCCTCCGGAGCTTCGACGTGACGAACTCGACGAACGTGGGGACGCCCCAGCCCTTCGCGAACGTCCCGGTGTGCGTGAACGGCGCGTGCGCGAGGTCCAGCAGGTTCTCCATCAGCAGCCCGTGCTCCACGGGGACGTCCTCGATGATGAGCTCCGCGTGCGTCGTGTACCCCGCCGGGGGTGTAAACGTCGTCGGCAACGCGACGTCGGGCTTAGGGTCGTTCCATACGAGCGAACGTCGGGGTGGAGTTGGAAAGGCGTCAGTTGAAGTTGAAAGGCGTCGATGGCGGGGATTGAAAGCGAGGGGTGGACGGAGAGATGCGCCGGGAAAAGTCCTTAAGGATCGGCGTTCACCACGCCGACGCGGTCGTATGCGAACCAGTGCGAGATAGAACGCGCCTTACACGTCCCGGGCCACACCATGACGAGGCCGTCCTGCAGCCCGATCGGGAGGAAGCGCGTCGCGTCGTCGCGCGAGCGGCACGTCCACCTCTGTGCGGCGCCGTCCACCAGGTGCGCCTGCGTCTCCGCGTACTCCGGGCCGAAGACGCCGACGGCGGTCTTCGCGGCGGCGACGGCGGCGTCGTCGTCGGCGACGAGCTCCCACCGCTCGCCGAAGAGCACGAAGGAGGTGGCCGCGTCGCCCTTGTTCAGCTTCGAGATGAAGTGGATCGGGTACCAATAGTTGCGGATCGCGCCGACGTCGGAGGGGTTGTCCAGGGAGACCTCGTCCGCGAACCTTCGTCCCATGCCGAGCCTGCGCGCGGCTTTCTCAGCGCCCCCCCTCGAGGCGTCCACGGGCGCGGGGGAGGAGGACACCTCGGGCGCCATCACCGCGTTCACGCGCGACTGCGGGAGGGAGGGAGGGAGTTGGAGGAGGAGAAGGATGAGGATGACGTTCGCGAGTGGGATGATGGGACGTTCGACGAGGGAGCGAGCGCGCGCGCGGAGCGATCGATCGAGCGCGCGTTCGCTTCGTATCGGTTCGTCGGATGGATGTCACCCGATCGAACGCGCGCTCGGAATACGCGGTCGCGGACGCGACGCGACGCACCTTCTTCCCCGCCGGCCTTCCGTTTAAGCTCGCGCACGTCGTCGTCTTGACGTGTCGTCGCGCGCGCGCGTGCGCGCGCGCCGGGGCGGCGCGCGCGGCCGCGCAGGTCGTCGCCATCGCCCGCGGGAAAATGCGGTCGATGCGCCTCGACCGCGCTTCGTAAATCCGCGCTGTCGACTGGACGGATCCGCGCGCGAGCTCTCATTGGTCGGGGATCTCTGTCTGCAAACGCATACGCGACAAAAACGTACTACGCGCGCGCGTACTCTAAACTTTTCCTCTCCAGCTCCAGTCCATCTCGCGCTCGCCCCCGCCGCTTCTGTTCGTAACAACGTCGTCGCGCGCGCTCGCATGTCGACGACGGCCGACGCGCTCGCGGCGTCGACGTCGTCGACGCCGCGTCCGCGGCACCGCGCACGACGCGGACGCGCGGCGGCGGCGCGGCGGGGGAGATCTCGACCCGCCGCCGCCGCCGCCGCCGCCGCCGCCGCGTCGCCGTCGTCGCCGTCGCCGTCAGATCTCGCCACCGCCGACGCGATCGCGGCCGAGACGCTCGCGCGCGACCTCACGCGCGACGAGATCGACGCGCTGATCTCCCGCGCGTCCCTGGACGAGCTCGTCGCCGCCGCGGGCGCGGTCCGCGCCCTCGGCGCGAACCCTCGCGTCGTGACCTTCTCGCCAAAGGTGTTCGTCCCGCTCACGTTCGCGTGTCGAGACGCGTGCGGCTACTGCACGTTCGCGAAGGACCCATCAGGTGCGTTCTATACACTGGTCCCCATACGACCCCGTCCGCGTGGTGAACGCCGATCCTTAAGGACTTTCGCCGTCGTCTCTCTCCGCCCACAGGGTCCGAATCGGACGTGTACATGACCGTCGAGGAAGTCGTCGCGGTCGCGGAGCGCGGGCGACTCGCGGGCGCGACGGAGTGCCTGTTCACCCTGGGCGATCGCCCGGAGGCGAGGTACGCGGAAGCCGCCGAGGCGTTGCGATCGCTGCCGGGCGGTCCCTTCGCGTCGACGACGGCGTACGTCGCGCACTGCGCGTCCGAGGCGCGTTCTATCTCACACTGGTCCCCATACGACCGCGTCGGCGTGGTGAACGCCGATCCTTAAGGACTTTGCCCGGCGCATCTTTCCGCCCAGGGTCCCTCGCTTTCGAACCCCGCCCGCGACGCCTTTCAACTCCGTCTGACGCCTATGAACTCCACCCCGACATCGCTTTGTATGGAACGGCCCTGAGGTTCTGCGGCGCACGGGGCTGCTGCCGCACGTGAACGCGGGGGTGTTAACGCGCGACGAGGTCGCGTTACTGCGCACGGTATCCGCCTCGCAAGGGTTGATGCTCGAGAGCGTCTCGGAGCGGCTTTTCGAGTCGGGGGGCGCGCACGAAGGGTGCGAGTCCAAACGCCCGGCGGCGCGGTTGCGAACGATCGATCTCGCGGGCGAGCTGCGCGTTCCGTTCACGTCCGGGGTGTTGATCGGGATCGGGGATACGCGCGATGAGCGTCTGGACGCGCTGTTCGCCATCAGGGACGCGGACAGGAGAGGCGGCGGGCACGTGCAGGAGGTTTTGGTGCAGAATTTTCGCGCCAAGATCGGCACGCGGATGGCGTCGGCGCCGGAGCCAGAGTTCGAGGAGCTGCTGTGGACGGCCGCGTGCGCGCGGCTGATCTTCGGGCCGAGCGGGGTGATCCAGGTCCCGCCGAACCTGACGCCGGAGCCGGACGACGTCGGCGGGGGGGGGGTTGGCGGGAAGGCGCGCAACTGGCGGAGGCTTCTCCGCGCTGGCGTCTCCGACTGGGGCGGGATCTCCCCGGGGGTGACGCCAGACCACGTCTCCCCGGAGGCGCCGTGGCCGGAGCTCGACGCGCTCGCGGCCGCGTCGCTCGCGGAGGGGTATTCGTTGGTCCCGCGACTCGCCGCGCAGCCGAGATACGTCGTCGAATCGACGTCCGCGTCCACGTCGGCGTCCACGCATTCGGCGGCGTCTGGATCTTTCGTCAAAGGCGGGTGCGACGCGTGGATGGATCCCGCGGTGGCGCCGCACGTCCGCGTGTTATCCGACTCGGAAGGCTTCGGCCGCGCGCACGGGTGGTGCCCGGGGAGAGAAGAAGCCGCGGCGGAGGAAGCCGAAGCCGAAGCTGAAGCCGAAGCCGAAGCCGAAGCTAAAGCCGCGGCGGCGACGTCGGAGCCCTCGCGGTCGTCGCGGTCGTGGCGGGTCGCGAGGTTCCCGCGCGCGAAAGACGTCGTCCGCGTCGACGGCGCCGTGGCCGCCGCCGCCGCCGCCGCCGGCGGCGGCGGCGTCTCCCAATCCATCAGAGACGCGATCGATCGACTCGCGCGTCGAGGCTCCGCGCTGCGTTGCGACCCGAAGCTCGCGTCGTCGTCGGCGTACGGTGAGACTGCTTCCCGCGCGATCCCGTTCGCGCGTCGAACGTCGCGTCGCGAGGACTCTCTTTTCCCGTCGTCTCGTCGTCGCGTCGCGCTTCACCGCGAAGGAGGGCACCTCACTTCCCCCCTTTCAACGCCCCGCCCGACCGATGAGACGCCCTTCAACTGACCGATCCCCCACGTGTAACGAACGCAGTCCACGACGCCGCGGCGGACGCCGACGCGGCGGCGACGCTTCTCCGCGCTCGCGGCGCGGACTTTGACCACGTCTGCACCGCGGCGGACGACCTCCGGAAACGCCAGTGCGGCGACGTCGTGACGTACTGCGTGAATCGGAACATCAACTACACGAACGTGTGCACGCTCGCGTGCACGTTCTGCGCGTTCAGCAAGGGCCCGTCCGCGGAGGAACTCCGCGGGAAGCCGTATCTGCTGTCGTTGGACGAGGTGGCGAGGCGGACGAGAGAGGCGTGGGATCGAGGCGCGAACGAGGTGTGCATGCAGGGCGGGATCCACCCGAGCTTCACCGGGGAGGATTACCTCGAGATTCTGCGCGCGGCGAAGCGAGGCGCGCCGGAGATGCACGTGCACGCGTTTTCGCCTTTGGAAGTAACGCACGGCGCGAAGACGTTAGGTTTGTCCATCTCCGACTACCTCGTCGCGCTCAAAGCGGAGGGGTTAGGCTCGCTCCCGGGCACCGCCGCGGAGGTTCTCCACGACGACGTGCGCGCGAAGATATGCCCGGACAAGCTGACGTCCGAGGAGTGGCTGCGCGTCGTGTCGACCGCGCACGCGGTCGGGATACCGACGACGTCGACGATGATGTTCGGACACGTCGACGCGGACGGGCCGGACGCGTGGGCGAGGCACCTCCTCGAGCTCCGACGCGTCCACGTCTCGAGCGCGTCGAGAAGTCATCGAAAAAGGGAGTCCGATAGTATGGACACTGACACGGCAGCAGCGTCAAGAAGGCATACGTCGGTTGCCACGTCAGCAAACCACCCGGCGACGTTCACCGAGTTCGTGCCGCTGCCGTTCGTCCACTTCGAGGCGCCGGCGTTTCGCGCGGGTGACGCGCGGCGCGGCCCCACGCTGCGCGAGTGCATCCTCGTCCACGCCGTCGCGCGCCTCACGCTCGGCCCCGCGGGTGTGAAGAACGTTCAGGCGTCCTGGGTGAAGATGGGCCCGGAAATGGCGTCGCTGCTGCTCGAGTGCGGGTGCAACGACCTCGGGGGCACGCTGATGAACGAGAGCATCACGCGCGCCGCCGGCGGCGACCGCGGGCAGGAGTTCGGGCCTCAGGTGCGTTCTATACAAACGTTTTTCACCCATCGCCCGGTTTCAACACTTGATCGCGAATTCTTTCAACTGACCGGTGAACCGTTTTTGTATGGAACGACCCTCAGAGGATGGAGGAGACGATACGGCGGGCGGGGCGGACGCCGCGGTTGCGGACGACGCTGTACGCGGACGTGGGGGAGGGGAGGCGCGAGGTGGCGATGAACGCCGCGCCGTTGTTGCCGGTGTGAGGGGAATGGAGAGAGCAGACGCGGACGCGTCGTACCAGACTCGCGCCCGCTCGCAGAGTGCTCTTCATGAAAAAAACTCTTCTGGCTGGCGCTCAGAGCACATCACGGAAAAAAAGCCGTTGACAGCTCAAGCGCAGTTTTTCTTGGAGTTTGTAAAATCGCAACGGCCGCGCGCGGCACCGCGACACTCGCGCGCGCGCTCCTCCCGCCGTGCGCCCTCCCCCTCGCCGTCGCGGCGCGTCACCCCCGCGCGCGAACACCATCTTTCTCGCGCTCGTCGTGAAGCTCGCGTCGAGAGCGAAGAAGCTCAAGACCGCCGCGATGGTGACCGGTCCCACCGTCGTCACGTCCACGGGGGAGTCCCCGACGCTTCCGCCGCTTCTCCGCGCGGGCGAGGAGCGCGAGCTCGACATCCTCGCGGCGAGAAGACGCGCGATGCGCGCGACGAAGACGCACCCGATCGACGCCGTCGCGAGCGCGTCGGACTTTCTCGCGACGAGAGCGGGTGGAGCGCCCGTCGAGCCGCGCGTCGCGCCTCGGACGGTCCCGAAGTCGTCGCTCGAGTCCGCGACGACGACGACGACGACGACGACGACGACGATCGCCGCGAAACCGGTCGACGTCCCCGCGCCCGCGCCCGTCGCCGTCGTCGCGGGCGAGGCCGTGGACGCGGTCGTCACGCTCACGGACGACGCCGTCGTGACGCGCGTGGCGACGACGATGCGAATGACGAAGCCGCTCGAGGCGGCGTCCGCGTCCGCGGCGCCCGCGAAACTGGCCGAACCCGTCGTCGCGCCCGCGCCGACCGCGTCGACCCTGGAGTCGGTGACGCTGACCGAACGCGCCACGCCCGCGACGACCCCGACCCCGACCCCGAGACCGCCGGCGAGGAAGCTCGCCGCGGACCCGAGCGCGTCGTTTCTCGCGTTGGCGTGGACGCTCGCCGCGCCCGCCGCCGCCGCCGCCGCCGCCGCCGCCGCGCGGCCGCAGCATCGCGCGGCCGCGCGCGCGCGCGCCGGCGACATCGCGCGCGGGTTTTTGAGAACACTCGGCGGCGTTAAGGAAACTGTCGCCCGCAAGGCGTTACGAGCGATGGGCAAAGACGTCCCGGAGGCGGCGGAGGAGGAGAACGCGCTCGAAAAATACATGCTCGATGGCATCCGCGCGGAGGAGGAGTCCACGAACGCGCTCGAAGCCTGGATGCTCGAAGGGATCGCGAACGCGGAGCTCGAGGACCTCGAATACGACGCGCGTGCGGAGCTCGATTTAAACTTGACGTTCGACGTCGACGTCGAAGACGCGGAGCGCGGCGGCGACCCGATGAGCTGGCTCACGCCGCTTCCGGAGCCGCCGACGTCGAAGACCGCCGCCGCGGCGCTCGCGCCCGAGGGTGCCGACGAGGGTGCCGTCGCTATCGCCGGCGAGTCCGACGCCGACGCGATATTCGAGGAGGCGAACCAGGTTGGACGGGACCTCATCAGAGGGTTGATCCCGACGCCGACGATCGCGGGAGGGAAGACCGCGTCGAGAGGGCTCGGGTTCGACTCGGAAGAGGACGAAGAGGAGGAGGAGGAGGACGACGGGCCGGAGACGCCGCCGCAGCTGGATAAGACCGATCTCAACGCCGGCTCGGTCTCGGAGGATGCGGAGGAGGAGGAGGAGGACGATTCGGATTACGAACCGTCGGACGGCGAGGAGAGCGAAGACGAGGACGACGAGACGTCCCTCGACGACTCGGACGTCGACTCCGAGGAGGGAAGCGCGCGGGATGAAAACGATACCCCCGCGTCGCTTCGGTCCGCGATACACGCGTACGGCGGCGCGATGCACCCGATGACGAACCCGATGAACCCGATGAACATGAACGCGATGAACGCGATGGTCACCCCGACGGGCTCGGGCGCGGGCGCGGGCGCGGCGGCGGCGTCGCCCGCGTTTAGCGGCGCGGGAAGCGGCGCGGAGTCCTACGACTCGTTCACCGCCGCGCAGCAGTTTCAACAATTTCAACAGTACCAGCAGTACCAGCAGATGCTCGCCTTTCAACAGCAGCAAGCCGCGTTCGCGATGCAGCAGCAGATGGCTCTACAGCAGCAGCAGGCGGCGTCCGCAGAGAAGGCGTCGAAAAAGTCAAAGTCCAAAAACGCGTCGCCGAACGCCGCCGCCGTCGCGGGAACGAATCCCGCGGACGCCAAGGCGAAGAAAGCGAAGGCGGAGGCGAAGGAGGCGAAGCGGGCGCTGAAGAAAGTCCGGGGGGAGGCGTTGAAGAAGATTGCGATTCGCCTGCACGGGGACAAACTTCGACGGACGCTACGGAGCTGGCTGCTGGTGCGAGCCGCGGAGAAAGCGGCGAGGATCAAGGAGGAGAAGGAGGAGCAGCTCAGGGAGTTGCTCGCCGCGCGCGAGGCGATCGACGCGTGAGATCTGATGATCTGATGACGATGATTAAGGAGAAGATCGGCGATCGATTCGATGACGCCGCGTCCGTACTCGTAGTAGATTTTTTGAAGTTAAGGTTATTTCAGAGAGAACGCGATTTCTCGCGACGGGTCCCGTCCCGTCGTCTCTTCTCCTCGCATCCCCCCCCCCGATAGCCCGATTATTCATTCAGATTTTTTCAGGCTCAACCCATTCTTCGACGAGCCTCGCAGCCTCGGCGTCCGCTCGATGATCTTCACCCTCTGCCGGTTCCCTCTCTGATGCCGCAACTTCTTCGCGCGTTCCCTCGAGCGCTTCATCTCCATCAACGCGTTGAGCTTGTCCTCCTCGTTCTCCTCGTTGTGGAACAGCTCGCCGAGCTCTGATGGGGGCGATGCCGTGCGTGCGAAAAAAGTTCGTTCATCGGTCAGTTGAAAGGAAGGGACCGACGCGATCATACAGTATAGTATGTTGAAATCGAGCGAGGGGTGGGTGAAAAACGTTTTGTACGCTACGGCGCGCACCCGAAGCGTCCAGGATGACCCCCGCGACGACGAGCTCGCCGAAGAACCGCTCCTGCACCTCTTGCACGCTCAGCGTCCCGCTTCTTCGGTTGTACTTCAACGTCAGCGTAGACAGACGCGCGTGGCCTTGGTCCACGGTGATTTCCACGCGCACGCTCGCGCCCTCGTACGCCTCCGCGGGCTCCTCCCACGTCGCCTTGTACACGTTGTTCCCCTCCACGTCCGTGTCCGCCTCTTCGCTGTACAGCTCGTGACGTTTCAAGAACCGACGAAGCGCGAGGATGGAAATCTTGACGTGCAGGGAGTAACGAAGGTTGATGTCCGCGCTCGCCTTCTCGAGCATGCGCTTCAGCGCGTACTGCAGCGTGAGGACGATGAGCGCGAAGAACAGCAACGAGATGATCAACCACAACGCCGGCGGGTCGATGAACGCGTCGAAGACGTCGCGTCCCCACGACGCGTCGAGGAGGTTCCAGTTCCCGACGAGTCGGTCCATCACCGAGAACGCGAGGGAACCGCCGATGATGAGCTGCATGAGCTGAAGCGAGTTCGCGGAGGACTCGTTCGCGCGGAACAGCGACTCGAGGTTGCGCGTGTTCGACTGCAAGCTCTCCTGGAGCTTGAACATCTGCACCTCGGAGATGACGTCTGTGTTTTCGCGAAGCGAGTCTAATCCGAGGCGCGCGCACTTGAGAAGGCTCTCGAGGTCTTTCAACCGAACGACGAGCTCTTCGCGGTAGTCCTTCGTCTCGAGCGTCTCGAGGAGAATCTCGAAGCTCGGATCGTTCGCGTGCGTGCGCGCGTCCTCCTCGGAGATATCCGGCAGCGAGTGCGACGACGTCTTCACTTGCGTCAGCAACGCGTCCAGAAGCGACGCTTGCTTGCACGCCACCATGACGCGCCGCCTGATCTCCGCGAGGCCGGACGGCTTCCCGATGTGCGTAGCGATCATGAGCTGAATGCTGTCGATCTCGGACTCCATCTCGAACAGGCGGTGGAAGAACGTGGAGACGAATATCCGGCGGGACATGATGGCCGCGTGCGTGACCAACACGTTTTCAAACTTCTTCGCGCTGAAGGTCGTCGCCGATACGAAAAACGGTGGGGCGGAGATCGTTGGGGGGCGCGGCGCGTCAGCCGAAGTCGCGAGGATTGATCGATCGATCGCGCGGGTCGAGCGTCAAATCGAAACCGAGGGGCGGTGGGCGGAGAGAGAAACGACGACGACGGACGGAACGGAGGGGAAAGAAACGCACCAGATCCCGGAGACGACGATGCCCTTCTCGCCCGCGATGACGACGCCGCCGTCCGGAAGGTCCGCGGCGTTTCGGACCCTGCCGGTGATTTGCGAGATTTCATTCTCGTTGTCCTCGCCGTCCATGAAGTACGTCACGTCGAACCGCGCGGGGGTTTCCCCGACCGGGACGTTCGACAGCGTGGGCGCTCGGATCTCCTCGCAGAGAAACATCGTGAACATGGAAAACTGCGACTTCGTCGCGACGACGCTGGCGGAGTGGCCCCCGCTCGCGTACATCACCTTCCCGCGACCCACGAACGAATCGCGGGTTTTCGACGGCGTGTCGTCGAGCTCGTCGTCCTCGCTGTAATTATCGCTGCTGTCGTCGGAATACCACATGGGATGCGCCGAGTCTGACGGCGACAACGCGCCGCCGCCGGCGGCCTCGCCGCTCCCAGCCTTGCCGCTGCCGCCGCGCTTCATCGACTCGCGGCGCGTCGCCGCGCGCTTCATCCTCGACTTCCTCTTCGCCCTCTTGCGCGACGCCGCGAAGAGGCGCTGAAAGTACCCCAACAAGCCGCCGCCGCCCCCCTCCCCGCCACCGGCCTTCTTCGAGCGGCGCGTTCGACGCTCGGTCCTCGCGCCCAGGTCCACGACGCTCATGGTCGCGCCGTGCGCGCTCGCGTGATTATCCGCGCCCGCGACTTTCTTGCTCTTTTTGCTGCGCAGCGACGTCATCAACAGCCGCTGGTGCGACGAGCTTATCGACTCGAGCGTCGACGACGAATCCTCGTGCAGGTCGAACACCAGACGCGCGACGAGGTCGACGGGGATGCCGTCCTTCACGTGCGACTGCACGGAGTCGACAATCACGCCGAACACCACCTGCCCGTTCGCGTGGAGGTGAATCCCGAAGTTTTCCACCTGCACCACCCCGGGGTCTTCGGGCAAGTACACCTTGGACTCGAAGTTCGCCAGCCGCGACCGGACGTAGTCCATCGGGAAAATAGCCGCCATGCCGCTCATCTGGACGTCGAACGTCGTGCTCGAGGGCGACGCGTCGATCTTCGTGCTGACGAGCCCGCTCTGACCGCTTCGTATCTCCCCTCTGGACGCGTGCAGCATGAGCTTTTCGTTCAACGCGTTGAGCTCGTTCGGTCCGTTCACTGGTTCCCGGAGGGGTGGAGTTGAAAGGCGTCAGTTGGCGTTGAAAGGCGTCGAGGACGGGGATTGAAAGCGGAAGGTTGGCGGAGAGATACGACGGCAAAAGTCCTTAAGAAACGGCGTTCACCACGCCGACGCGGTCGTACGGGAACCAGTGTACGGACCGAGGTACTGCGACGTTATAATTTTCAACCCGGACACGACGACGTGCGTGTCGCCCTCCTCTCGAAGCGTGTGTTCCCCCGCGGCGGCGACGTGCGCGAGCTCGCTAAAGTCCGAAAACGGCCGGTTCGTCCGCGTCGTCGTGCGCTCCGGTCGCAGGCAGTCCGGGAGGTACGGCGAGCACACGTACGAGACGTCCTCAAAGTCGGTGATGGTGCTGAGGGTGATTGCCCGTACGAAGCGACGAACGTCGGGGTGGAGTTCAAAGGCGTCAGAAGCGGAGTTGAAAGGCGTCGCGCGCGGTGTGTCGGGATTGAAAGCGAGGGACCCTGGGCGGAGAGATGCAGACGCCGGGAAAAGTCCTTAAGGATCGGCGTTCACCACGCGGACGGGGTCGTATGGGGAACAGTGTAAGATAGAACGCGCCTGAACCGCTCGCGGCCGTCCGGATCGACGAGGATGAAGTCCTTCGTGATCGCGTCCACCCTGACGTCGAACGGCGAGCCGTGCGTGAAGCGCTCCTTCGCGAGCGCGTTGAGCGTCGCGGGGGTATCGCCGAGCACGCCCTGGGTCAAGAAAGCGTCGATCGCGTCCTTATCCTCCTGTTTGATGTTCCGCAGCGCGGCGATGCCCGCGGGTAAGACTTGATAGGACGTCGACGTGAACTGTTCCCGCGTCGCGAGCTTCAGGCGCGCGATCAGACCCATGTTCTGAAGGTCGCTCAGGTCGTCCACGGCTTCCCAGGACACGTTCATGTTCACCGCGCCCATGCCCGTGAACTCGTTCGACGGCGCGAAGTCGTAGTCCAGGACTTCGAGAAGAATCGCCTCGTACACGTACACGAGAATGGACGTTCGGTGGACCCACCGCGAGCTGTACGACTCGTCGCCGTCGTCGCCGTGCGCGCCGCTGAGGCCGTGCCCGCTGCGCGAGAGCATGTACGCAGTGCGAAGCTGGTTCACGAGGTTCGTGGTGGCGCGCCGAAGCATCTCGCCGAGTCGACTCGCCCCGGCGCCGGCGCCGCCCGATAACCCGGGTACTCCGCCCGCGAGCCGTCGCGCCGCCTCCGCGACCGCGGACTCGCCTCCTCCTCCGTCGACTCCCTCGCCGCTAGTAAGGTTAAGGTTATTCTTCCGAGAGAGCGACGGCGCGACCTTGTTGCTTCCCTGCCTCGAGTTCCCCGGGGTGGCGTCGCGACTCCCGTCGGTCTTCTCGCTCTCGCGGCGCGAGATGGCGCTGCGTCGTCTGGAGATCTTACGACTCCACGGGTCGTACATCTCTTCCGCGTGTTTCTGGTCTTCGGGCCTCGTGTCCTCCGCGACGGCGACGGCCCTCTGCACGCGCGCGATCAAGTACAGGAGACGGTACTGCTCCGTGGTCATGTCGGCGACGGAGAGATTCTCCGGCGCCCAGATGCCGCCTTCGGGCTCCCCGCCGCCGCCGCCGCCGCCGCCGCCGCCGCCGCCGCCGGGCTCTCCCGAGCCGTCCCCCGCGCCCTTCACCGCCCTCGCGAGCGCGATACCGATCTTCAGGTTACCCCTCTTGTCCCACATGTCCAGCGGGAGCTCCGCGGAGGACTTTCGCGCCGGCGTCGTCGTCGACGGGTCCGGGTCGGACGAACAAACCGCGGTCGACGTGGGATTCTGCGATTAGTTGTTAGACGCGGAGTCCAACGCGACGGACGCTCCTCGACGCGAGCGCTCGCGGCGTTTCCCGCCGCGTCTCAGGCCAGCGGTCGCCTCGTTCGAGGTCGCCTCGGAGGACGGCGTGCGCGGGTACGGGGACTCCGGCGACGACGGCTCCGTCCTCGGATCGACCCGCGGGGTGCCGCCGTCGTCGTCGTCGTCGTCGGGCGATCCGCCCGTCGTCGTCGTCGTCGTCGTCTCCTCCTCGCGCGCGGCGTCCGGTCGCGGTCCGTCCGCGTCCGCGTCCGCGTCGACGATCTCCCCGAGGAGCGGCGGCGCCGGCGGCGGCGACGAAGACGCGGAGTCGTCGTCCGCCGCCGCCTCCCCCTCCTGCTCCTCCTCCCGCGGCGATCGCATCGCGAAGGAGACCGCGCGCGGCGTCGCCTCGGACGGCGCGCTCGGCGAATCCGCCGCGAGGAGCTGCGCTTCGTCTAAGATTCGGCGCACGGACGGCTCGCGCGCGAGCGGGGATATCGGCGGCATCGCGCGGTGCGTGCCGCGCCGCGGGAGCCGAGCGACGTCCGCGGTCTCGGCGAGCGTCCCGCGCAGGTTCCGCGCGCGTTCGCCCGGGGTGCGCGACGCAGTGGTCGACGAGGACGCGAATCGAGACAGAACTGTTGTGTGTCATGTCTGGTCTGGTCATGGACGACACAGCTGGGATGTGAACGTACGTAATCACTTCGGTCGGCGCGCGTCCGACGCGGCGCACGCGCGGCCGGCGGGTTCGCTCTCGGAGCGGCGTCGCGCGCTCGGCTCGTCCGCGAGCCGTCCGCTCGCGCCCGCCGCGCGCGTCGGCGCCGAGCCCCGAAACGCGCCTCTCGGGGAGGCTGTCTCATGGCGAACGTGATCATCGAACGTTCGTAATAATTCATCATCGTTCTCTCATCCATCCCGCGCGACCGAACGAACGATGCCGTGGCGCACCCTCGAGGCGACGGCGGTCGAGATTGAAGACACGACGAGGTCGAACGAGCACGGCAGCGAAACTTCGTACACGGTGCTGCACGTCGTCGCCAAGATTCCCGCGCGCGAGCTCCGCCCCGGGGGGTCGTTCGTCTACGCGTGCCTGGGACTCCTTTACCTCCCCGTGCTATTCGACGCGCTGTGGTTCGTGAATGGCGGGAACATAAAGCGCGCCGCGCCGCCGCCGCCGCCGCCGGTCGCGCCGCCGACGGAGGCGGAGGATGCGAAGAAGAATAAACGCACGAAGTGCTGCGGGCTATACCGCGAGGACAAGTACTGCTGTTGTTTAGACGTGGAGGACGACAGCCTGTCCGACCGTCTGATTACCAGGCTGTGCATGCCAGTGTTTCTGCCGTGCCTCGTCGGCTTCGGGGTGCTCCTATTCATGCGCCAAGTCTTAGCGTACGGCCTGGGCTCCTTGGTCTTAATGATACGCAACCTGCTCAGAGCCTTGACGTGCAACCTGCTCGGATCCTTTGAAAACCACTACGTCCGCATCGCGAAGCCGAAGCCGTCTTCGGACGCGGCGGCTGACGCGGCTGACTTTCGAATAAATTCGCCGGCTGACTTTTGGGAGTTGCGAACCTCCGTCGTGTACGACGGCGGGAACATGTTCGTGCCGAGTCCTCCGTTCGCGATCGACGAGTTAAACGTCGGAGACGCGTTCAAATGCGGCTTCGGGCCGTTCGAGTCGTTATGCTTATTTCGAGGGAACGGCGGCGAGCGCGGCGGCGCCCCGGTCGACGCTTTCGTAGCCGGCGAACCGTGAGGCGACGGTCGAGACGCGCGTAGTCGTAATACGCGTAGTTTACTTTTCAGGTCCTTCCTGTGGGTATCACACGAGTAATAACTGACCCTCCCACCCGCCCGCCGCTCCACTCCGCTCACGGCCGCGTGTACACCTCCGGGTTCAGCGCCTTCTCGATCCTATCCAGCGCCTCTTTCAGCGTGTCGTCGCTCGCCGCGTATGATATCCGAACGCACTCCGGGTTGCCAAACGCGCTCCCGGGCACGAGCGCGACTTGCGCCTTCTCGAGGAGGTACCGACACAGCTCGTCGCCGTCCGCGACGGGGCCGAACCCCTCCGCGCTGGCGCCGTCGCCGACGAGCGCGGAGACGTCCGGGAAGACGTAGAAGGCGCCCGCGGGGACGTCGAGTTTCACGCCGGGGATGTTCGAGAGGCGCGCGGCGACGAAATCGCGGCGCGTCTCGAAAGCCTTCTTCATCGCCGCGACGGGCGCGCCGCCGTTGAGGCCGAGTCCCAACGCCGCGATCGCGGCTTGCTGCGAGATGGACGACGGCCCGCTCGTGATCTGGCCTTGGATCGTCGCCGTGGCTTTCGCGAACGCCCTCGGCGCGGCGAGGTACCCGAGACGCCAGCCGGTCATTGCGAACGCTTTACTGAACCCGTTCACCGTGAGCGTCCGCTCCATCATCCCCGGCAGCCCCGCGAACGAGACGTGCGTCGCCGGCGCGTACGTGATGTGTTCGTAGATCTCATCCGCGAGGACCAAGAGTCTCGGGTGCGTTCGGACGACGTCGGCGATCGCTTCCAGCGCCTCTCTCGAGTACACCGCGCCGCTGGGATTCGACGGCGAGCACAGGATCAACAGCCTCGAGCTCGGTTTCAACACCGCTTTCAACTTCTCCGCGGTGAGAAGGAAACCCTCGTCCGAGGTGGTTTGGACGATCACCGGATCCGCGCCGCTGAGGCGGACCATCTCGGGGTAGCTGACCCAGTACGGCGCCGGGATGATGACCTCGTCCCCGGGGCCCGTCGTCGCCATGACGGACTGCGCGACGGAAGCGAACGTCGGGGTGGAGTTGAAAGGCGTCAGTTGGAGTTGAAAGGCGTCGAGGTCGGGGATTGAAAGCGAGGTGTGGGCGGAGAGACACGCCGGGAAAAGTCCTTAAGGATCGGCGTTCACCACGCGAACGTGGTCGTATGGGAACCAGTGTATAGAACGCGCCTGCGCGACGGACTGCTTCGCGCCGTTGCTCAGGACGATCTCCTCCGGGGCGTACACCAACCCGTTCTCCTCCTTAAGCTTCTCGCACACCGCCTTCCTCAGCGCCTCCGTGCCCGTGTTGGGGGAATACCGCGTGAAGCCTCGGGTTATCGCGTCGCGTCCAGCCTCGACGATCGCGGCCGGGGTGTCGAAGTCCGGCTCGCCCGCGGCGAGGCCGATGACGGGCAGGCCGCTCTCTTTCATCGCGCGCGCGAGGTCCGTCAGCGCCATCGTCTTCGACGGGCGCAGCGCGGCGACGCGCGGGTTCAGCGACTGGTCCACCTCCGCGCGCGCGGAGAGCGCGCGACGCGATCGGACCGATCGGACCGGGCCGACCGCGGCGACGCGTCGGAGGTGGCCCGGGGCCCCGTGGTCGGACGCGGCGACGCGCGAGCGCCTCGCCGCGAGCGCGAGCGCGCGGACGCGGAGGGTCGAGCTCGCGACGACCGCGGCCATCGTGGCGATCGGCGCGCGCGCGCGGTCGCGAGGGAGAGGGCGGACGCGGCGCGAGGCGCGCGCGCGAGTGCCGACGACGGGTCAGTATCGATCCGTGTCGAAACCGCGGAGCTCATCAGTGCGGAAGTTTTTTCTCGGACGCGGACGGGACCCGCCGCGACGGCGTTCGCACTCCGAGCGGCGCGCGCTGACTGGACGACGATGCCGCGCTCCGCCGCCGGGAAGGCGGCGCGCGCGAAGAAGCTCTCCGCCGCGGACGCGTGGAAGGCTGGGCACACCGGCGGCCGCGGCGGAGGGAAGTTCCGACGGTCGTACCGCGACGACGACGGCGACGGCGCCGACGGCGGCCGATCCGGCGGCGGATTCGGTCGCGGCGGCCGCGGCGGCCGAGGCGGCCGCGGAGGAGGAGGCGGCCGCGGCGGCCGAGGAGGACGCGACGGCGACGGCGACGGCGACGGCGACGGCGACGGCGAAGCGACGCGAGATGCGATGGAGCGCGACGCGATCCCCGCGCTGGCGGGAGGCGCGGACCCGTTCGAAGCGCTCATGGCGTCGCTCCGCGCGTCGGACGACGCCGACACGCGCGACGCGTTCGACGTCGCGCGCGGCAGCGACGACGACGACGACGACGACGACGACGACGACGACGCGGAGGTGTACGTCGACGAGGACGGGAACCCCGTGGAGCTGGACGGCGCGGAGGACGGCGCGGCGGCGGCGTCGGCGTCGGCGTCGGCGTCGGGATCGGGGTCGGATTCGGACGACGACCTCCCCGCCGCGGACGACGACGACGACGACGACGACGCGAGGCGCGCGTCGAAGTCGACCGCGGAGGCGTGGGATAACAGAGACGACGAAGCCGACGCGGAGGAGGGCGACGAGGAAGACGACGTCGCGTCCGACGACGACGCCGACGCCGACGCCGACGCCGTCGCGGCGGGGAACCGAATCGGAGTCGGTCTCGTCAACGCGGAGGACGCCTCCAAGTCGACGCACTCGCTCGCGAGGCACCTCCGTCGCGCGATCACGCCGGACGTGATCGAGCGCTTAGCGTCCTCGCCGGTGAAGTACGTCGCGATAGATAAGCGCGAAAAGAGGGAGAAGGAAGCGAAGGGCGGCGGCGGGTGGTGGGAACTCGACGCGATGGCGATGGATGACGAAGGCGGCGCTGTACAGCTGTCGACGGCGCCCCCGACGGCGCCGGAGGACCTACCCGCGAAGCTCAAGGAACGATGGAACGCGCTTCGCGACCCGGCGAGTATCGTCGCGAACGGCGCGAAGAAGGCGAAGAAGGACGCTGCTGCGAAGGGAGAGGGGAGAGCGGCCGCGGAGAAGGCGAAGGCGGCGGCGGCGGCGGCGGCGGCGGCGGCGCCCGCCGCGCCGTTCGCCTCCGAGACCCAGGCGAAACTGTTCCAGCTGTTGGACGCCTATAAAGACGTAACGTACACCGCACGTGCGTTACCAGGGACGTTACCGAAAGAGCCGCTCACCCCAGAAGGCACCGGCGGCGGCGGCGACGACGTCATGGACGCGTATTTACTCCACGTCGTGAACCACGTCATGAAGACGCGAACGCGCGTGACGAAGAACAACGAGGCGCTGTTGAAACGCGCCAAGGCGATCGAGGCGCGTTCTATACACTGGTCCCCATACGACCGCGTCGGCGTGGTGAACGCCGATCCTTAAGGACTTTCCCCGGCGCATCTCTCCGCCCAGGGTCCCCCGCTTTCAATCCCCGCCCTCGACGCCTTTCAACTCCATCTGACGCCTTTCAACTCCACCCGACGTTCGCTCGTATGCATACTCCAGGCGCGGCGGGACGTCGAGAAGGGCGCGAAGCGCGCCGCCGCCGCGGAGGCGGCGGCGGCCGCGAAGAAGAAGAAAAAGAATAAGAAGGAGGAGGAGGATGATGAGACGACGGGCGATGCGACGGACGATGAGGACGAGGGCGGCGGCGCGGACGCGAAGACCGACGTCGCGAAGACCGACGTCGCGACGAAGCCGGCGCCGGCGAAGAGAGGCCCGGGCGCATCCGCGAACCGCGTGCGGGTGAAGGACGACCTGCCGAGGGACCAGGGCTTCGTGCGACCGACCGTGCTCATCCTCACGCCGATGCGGAGCACCGCGGGGAGGATCGTGCGACGCATGCTGCAGCTGTGCCCGGCCGCGCACGGGCGAGCGGACGCGGTGAATAAGCTGGATCGCTTCGCGGACGACTTCGGCGACGGCGACAGCGACGACGACGACGACGACGACGGCGGCGGCGACGACGGCGGGAAGAAACGGAAGAAGGCGATGTGGATTCCCGAGGACCACAAGCAAGTGTTCAGAGGGAACACGGACGATCACTTCCGACTGGGGGTGAAGGTCACGAAAGCGAGCGTGCGGATGTACGTGGACTTCTTCGGGTCCGACGTCTTGGTCGCGTCGCCGTTGGGTGCGTTCGCGAAATTTCTCTCCCTCTCGTCGCATTTCATTTTTTTTTCGCTCCACCTCGACGGCGCCGACGAGGACGACGGCGGCGGCGGCGGCGGCGGCGACGACGACCGAGAGAGCCGGTGACGAAAGCATACACCCGCCGAAGGACCGCGCGCGCGCGGACCGCCTGTGGCCGAACTTAGGTTCCCTATTGGCCCGAGGCTCTCTCGCGACGTCGTCGTCGTCGCCGCCGAATCATTTCGTTTTCGTTTTCGTTTTTCCGACGACGCTTCCTTCATCAGACTCACCGACGGCGAATCATCCGCTCTCTCTCTCTCCGTCGCCGCCGTCGCAGGCCTCGTCACGCGGCTTCAAGAGTCCGGCGCGAACGCGAGCGACTTCCTCTCGTCCCTCGAGGTGTTAATCATCGACCACGCGGACGTCATCGCCGCGCAGAATTGGAACCACGTCGTGACCACAGTGCAGAGCGTAAACGCGCTTCCGAAGGAAACGCACGGCACCGACGTCATGCGCGTGCACGAGACGCACCTCAACGGCCACGCGAAGCATCTGCGCCAGACCGTGTTGCTGTCCTCGCACGCGTCCGCGGAGATGAACGCGCTGATGCGGAATGAGTGCGCCAACGTGGAAGGACGGGCGCGGTGGAGGGAGACGCACGCGGGCGTCCTCGGCGTCGCCGCCAACTCGGTGCGAAACGCGGGCGGGCTGCGGCAGCAGTTTGAACGCGTTCCAGACGCGCCGATCGACCGTGCGGACGACGCGCGGTTCAAACACTTCACGCGGAGGGTTCTGCCGAAGCTTCGAGAGAACCCGCAGCCCGGGTCGTTGCTTTTCGTGCGGTCGTACCTCGATTTCGTTCGCGTGCGAAACGCGTTGACAAAGGCGGAGGTGTCGTTTTGCGTCAACTCCGAGTACACGGACCTGAAGAACGGCGCGCGCGCGCGGTCGCTGTTCGCGGACGGCCGCAAGCGCGTCCTCCTCGTGACGGAGCGCGCGCACTTCTATCACCGACGGCGGATTCGCGGCGTGCGCGAGGTTTTTTTCTACTCGTTGCCGGACCGAGAGAAATTTTACTCCGAGATGGTCTCGTTCCTCGGCGACGACGCGAGCGACGCGGACGGGACGCGGCTCAGCGCGCCGACCGCGAACGTCGCGTTCAGCGCGTACGACGCGCTGCAGCTCGAGCGCGTCGTCGGGAGTAAGCGCGCGAAGAAGATGCTCGCGCCGGACGCGAACAGCACGTTCATATTCACGTGAGCGAGCTCGCGCGGAGGGACGTCGTTTACGAACAGAACAGAATGCGAACGACACCGAACGGAACGAAACGCTCGTCCACGCCCCTACTAGCGCGCGCGCGCATACGGTACATACGTACTGTATCGTACTGCACACGCGTGGACGACGACGCGCCGCGCTCGCGCTCACTCCTGCAACGACCGGAGGTACGCGAGGACCTGATCGTCGGTCATGTCCTCGACGGCTTCGCGTCGATCGCTTCGCGCCCCCCCCGCGTCGGCCGGTGCCGGTTCGACGTCGAGAGGACCTGATGCCGAGCATCCCTTCTTCGGTCGCAGCAGCCTCGGATCTAAAGGTCCTCCTCCACTCTCGACCGCCGCCTTTGGCTCGAACCCCGGAGGAAACTCCGGGTCGTCGCCGTCGCTGTCGCTGTCGACGTCGCTAAAGGGCTCGGGAGGCGCCTCGAACCCGGCCGGCGGGCCCTCATCGACGACGACGTCCTTCGTCGTCTCAAAGTCCAAGCCGAAATCGTAGTCGTCGATATCTCGCGCGACGCCGCCCTCCCCGGAAGAGAGCTGCCACCCCCGCGGTCCTCTCTCGTCGCGCCACGGCTGAGCGTTCGCCGGCGCGCCGCCGCCGCCGGAACGAATCGGTATCGGTCTCCCTTCCGCGAGCCACGCCTCGTGGCGTCGATGCGCGATGTCTTCGATGTCGTCGGGCGCGAGAGGGGGCCTCCCCGTCTGCGCGATAGAGTTCCCGATCGCGCGCATCGTATCTTTCGTCGCCTCGTCCATCTCGAATCCGTTCGCGAAGAGCCATTCGACGCAGTCGATCTCGCCCGCGTCGGCGGCGGCGCGCGCGCACCGCGCGCGACTTCGCGGCGTCTCCGGACGCATCCCGTTGTCGAGCAGGAACCGCAGCAACTCCACGCGTCCGCGCCCCGCGGCGAGCTCGAACACGCGGTCCACGGGGATGAACGCGTCGCGCTCGGTGAGGAGATGTTCGATGATGAAGACGTGACCGCCCTCCGCGGCGCCCGCGAAGGTCTCTTCGTGGCGTCGGGATAACCGAAACGCGTCGAAGAGACGCCGAACGAGGCCGAGGTTTCCGACGCGCGCGGCGACGCGCGTCAGGAACTTCACGTCCTCTATCCTGAAGTACTCGTCGTCGTCGCTCCCGAGCATAGCGTCCTCCTCCTCGGCGGCGTCCCAAAGCCATGGCCTCCGTTCGATCCCTGGTCGTGACACCGCCGCCATCCACGCGTCGTTCCCGCACGCTCCCAGCGCCCACTCGAGGACGTCCACGGGGAACGCGCGCGGTGCGCGCTCGAAGACCCCGCGTAAGACGAGCGCGCACGTCCGAGGGTCGCGCACGGGGCACCCGAGCGCGGCCGCGAGCTTCATTCGAGCCGGGGAGATGGCGAAGTCCGCGACGACGAAGAGAAACGCCTCGTGATGACTCGCGCGATCTGGCGGCGCCGCGTCGCGCGCGCGCGTTTCGTCGGCGAGCGCGCGACATCCGCGCGACGCGAGCGAGAACGAGGCGAGATCCGCGGCGTCGAGGCGCGCGAGCACGCCCGAGACGAAGACGTCGCGGAGGTCGCGCGATAAGAGCGCGTCCACGGATCTCGCCTCGGCCGCGATCGCGAGTCGCGCCTCGAGCTCGTCCTCGTACACCCACTCGACGCCGAGCTCCGCGGCGAGGTCCGCGGGGAGGGTCAGCCTCTCTCCTCCTCCCGATCGTCGGCGCTTCGTGGGCGGGGGCGGGGGGGACATGGCGACGGGACGCGCGCGGTCGCTGCGCGCGCGCGCGCCGTGCGCTTGGACGAATGTTGGCAACCGTGCCAAGATAATCGCGGTCGTCTCGGCGGCCGTTTCGCGCGTTTTTTTTCGACAGCGAGGCGGCGTGCCAAGTGCCAGACGGGCGCCCCGGCGAGCAAAAATTTCGTCTGACGCCTCGCCCCCGAGATCGTCGTCGTCGTCGTTCATTCCTTCCCTCGTCGCGCACGGGAGCGGCGTCGAGAGAGGTACCATGACGGACGCGGCGGCGGCGGTGGCGTCCACCGCGGCGCCCGCGCCCGCGGCGGCGCCCGCGGCGAACGACGCCGCGCCCGCGCCCGTCCTCGGCGCGAAGCTCGACGACTTCCCGGTCGGGGACGACTTCCTGCTGCGCGAGGCGGTCGAGGCTGGCGCGGCGCTGGGGGCGATCGCGCGCGGGATCCTCCCGTTCTCGCGGCCGTACACGCGCGAGGAGATCACCGCGCGATGGAGGTGCGCGTCGAATCGGTCGCGCGTCTCGGCGTCGCGCGTCGAGTCGCGCGTCGTCCCGCTCGCGTTCGCTCGAGTCGCGCGCCGCCCTAATTCCTCCAACTCCTCCGAATCCGCGCGACTCGGACTCCGCGCGAAGCGCCCCGCGCGCGATCGACGCGCGATCTGACCCGACCCGACCGCCCCCGCTCCCTCCCTCCCTCCCTCCCTCCCTCGCTCGTCACTCCATCGCAGAGCGCTTCTGTACGACCCGAACGTCGCGCGACCCGCGGCGAAGCGGATGGCGCGGTACATCGTGGATGCGAGCCCGAAGGTGGCGCCGCTGCCGGTGGGGCCCGACTTCGCGCGCGCCTTCGCGGCGAGAAAAAAAAAGGCGGCGGCGGCGGCGGCGGCGGCGGAGGCGGAGGCGGAGTCAGTGCCCGCGGACGGCGGCGGCGGCGACGCGATGGCGATGAACGGCGAGGACGGCGGCGGTAATGGCGACGACGACGTGGACGAACACCTGGGCTACATCGGGCTGGACGCGCCGCCGTCTTTCGCGGAGGCGGAGGCGTGCGTGCTCGATCTTCCCGCGTTGCCGGCGTTCGCGCAGGTGGACGCGGATGAACGTAAGCGCGCGAAAACGGCGCTCGCGCGCGCGTTACACAAAATTCGGAAGCTGGAAGCGTCCGCGCAGGCGGCGACCGCGCGCGCGGCGACCGCGAAGGGCGCCCTAGGGGTGTTACAAGGCGCCAACGCGACGTTTCTTCTGACCAAACGCGAGACGATCATCGGACGATCCACGGATGATCAGAAAGTCGACGTCGACCTCGCGGAGGAGGGCAACGCGAGCAAGGTGAGCCGCCAACAGGCGTTCATTCGGTTGCGGTATAACGGCGAGTTCGTGTTGAGAAACGTGGGGAGACGGCCGGTGTGGGTGAACGCGACGGGCGTGGAGAGCGGGCACCGATGCGCCCTCGCGCCGCACTCCCTGATCGAAGTGGGAGGGATGCGGCTTTTATTTTTGCCGAATCCGACGCTCGTGCGCAAGCAAGAGCCCGAGCCCGTCGCGTTCTTGTGACGACGCGCGCGCGCGCGATGGATGGGATGCGATCGTGGAGTCGTTTCTGCTAGCCGCCGCGCCGCCGCCGCCGGCGGCGGCAGCGCGTTTGTAACACGTCGTAGATCTACCGCCTTCGGCGTCGCTCGAGCAAGCAGACTACCTTCGCGTTCGCGTATAAACGCTTCCTCTATCAGAAGAGACTATCTAGCTAGCTAGTCGGCCCTAAGGACTAGTACAACTACTGTAGTAAAGGTACACGGTACGCGTCACAGCAGCGCTCGGTTCGGCCGCGCGTTCGACCTGTACACGTACGGCTCGTCCGCGGGCGAGTCGACGTCGTACAGCGCCCGCCGCGCGCTCGACGCGCAGTACCCCACTGACTCTCCCACCTCCTCGCTCGCGGCGACGCACCGCGCGTCCACGGTGCTGACGCGCCCGTCGAATTCGCTCGTCACGAACGCGTACGGCGACCCCGCGGGGACGCCTTTCGCGACGAACTCGAGCCCGCGCAGACGCGAGCCGGTGTACGACGCCGCCTGTATCTCGCTCATGCTGACGACGGTGTCGAACGACCCCAGTTGTCCGACTTTCGGGACTTTCCCTCCGATCGTCGGGTTCGACGGATCCAACACGTCGATCAACACGATCGCGTCGGAGTCCCATCGCGACGCGACGAACGCGTTCGTCCCGCTCACCGCGATCGCGTACGCGCCTTTCAGCATGTCCTGATCGTTCACGAATCCGCGAACGACGGGGGCGTCGAGCGACGGGTTGTCGGAGAGCGCGTTCGGAAGCGCGACGACGACGACCGAGTTGCTGAGCTCGCCGACGACGTACGCGAAGTCGTTCTTCACCGCGAACGCGCGCGCGCCTGACGAACGAACGAACGAATGAAATGAAACGAACGACGCGTGCCATCGGTCAGTCGTCGAGTTTGAAACCGGTCGGAAGCGAGCGAGGGCGGGGCGGAGCCGCGAACGCGAACGATGAGAGGAAAAAAACAATTGAAAAATTGAAATCCAAACGAAAGCGCGTTCTCGGCGCGCGCACCGCAGAGCGACCCCGTCGTCGTCCGCACGCCGTCCACGGTCGTCGTGCTCGAGCAATTCTTCAGCGACGTCAACACGACCGGCGACACGATCGGCCGATCGCTGCTGTCCACGCTCCACCGCGCCGGGCGCACGTCGACGAGCGTCACGGACCCGATCCCCGCGGGCCTCTTCCCGCGCGACACCGCGACGAGGTAGTCTTCGCTTCGGTGCATCCACGTGGCGACCACCTGCTCCAAGTTGACGCGGTCCGCGACCGAGCCCGCGATCGTGGGCATGTCCGGGCGGTACACGTCCACGCACGTCACCGCGTTCTGTAGCGTCGCGGCGACGAAGAGGTAGTGGCCGTGGAGGTAGGACCCGCGCGCGCCGCAGAGGGAGCCGGAGTTTTTGGGTGGGATGCCGACGCAGTCTTGGACAAATCCGACCATCGAGCGCGCGGGCGCGGAGACGGTGTCGCCGACGGGGTTGCCGCGCGAGTCCACGGTGATGACACCGCCGCTGTACACGTCGTCGTGCGCCGCGAGCGCGAAGAGAGTTGACGACGACGACGACGAGGAGGAGGAGGAGGACGTTCGAGGCCGAAATCGAATTAATCCCGCGGCCTCGCGTCCGTCCGAAGACGCCGCGTCGCCGCGCGACGACGACGCCGCGTCGTCGAAACCCCACGGAGACAGCGCGAGGAGCGCGACGAGGAGCGCGCGCGCGAGCCCTCCTCTGCGCTTCATCGCTCGCCCTGCCCCCCCGCGCGGCTCTGAAGTGACGACGACTCGATCTCACGTCGTCGCGTCGTCCAGTCAGCACCGCACCGCGCGGCCAGTCGTCGTCAGTTCCCAGAGCGCCCCCCGCGCGCCGCCGCCGCCGTCGTCGTCGTCGTCATGTCGTCCGCGGCCGCGGCGCGATGCGCCGTCGCGACCGCGACCGCGCCGCGCGCGCACCGCGCCGCGCTCGCGGCGTCGCGGCGTCGCGACCGCGCCGTGCGACCGCGGCGCGTTTCGCATCGTCAGCGTCCGATCGCCGCCGCGTCCGCCTCCTCCTCCTCCTCCTCCGGGGTCACGACCCCGGACGAAGAGACGCTCGCGAAGATCCTCGCCGTCGCGACGGACGCGGCGAAGAAAGGCGCCGCGGTGATGCTCCAAAAGCTCGGCGCGGACGTCGTGAAGACCAAGGCGAACACGCGCGATCTCCTCACCGAGGTGGATCCCGAGGTGCAAGAGATCATCTCCTCCGCGGTGAGATTGGCGTTTCCGGATCACGGCTTCCTCGGCGAAGAGTCCGTCCCGCCCGGCATGGAGGCGTCCTCGAGAGCGCTGGACGAGATCTTGACCGACGGGCCGGAGTACCTGTGGGTCGTGGACCCGATCGACGGGACGACGAACTTCGTCCACGGGATGCCCCTGAGCGCGATTTCCATCGGCGTCGCGCATAAGGCGCGTTCTATACACTGGTCCCCATACGACCGCGTCGGCGTGGTGAACGCCGTTCCTTAAGGACTTTTGCCGTCGTGTCTCTCCGCCCACTCCTCGGTTTCAATCCCGACACACCTCGACGCCTTTCAACTTCAACTGACGCCTTTCAACTCCACCCCGACGTTCGCTCGTATGGAACGACCCTAAGGGCGAAGTCGTCGTCGCCGTGATCCTCGATCCGTTCGCCGGGGAGATCTTCTCCGCGACGAAAAACGGCGGCGCGCGCGTCAACTTCTCCCCGTGCGTCGTCGGGGAGGAGCGCACCGGCGCGGAGGCGGTCGTCGTGACCGGGTACGGCGCGACGGACGAGTCCGCGGACGCCATGGTCAAGGGGATGATCGCGTTGACGTCGTTGCCCGTTCGAAGCATTCGGCGCGTTCTCCTTACACTGGTCCCCATACGATCGCGTCGGCGTGGTGAACGCCGATCCTTAAGGACTTTGCCCGGCGCATCTCTCCGCCCACCCCTCGCTTTCAATCCCCGCCATCGACGCCTTTCAACTCCAACTGACGCCTTTCAACTCCACCCCGACGTCGCTTTGTATGGAACGACCCTCAAGGATGCTCGGCAGCGCGGCGATCATGCTCGCGTGGGTCGCCGCGGGGAGGCTCACGGCGTACTACGAGTGCGATCTGAACTCGTGGGACACCGCGGCCGGGGCGCTGTTGGTGCGAGAGGCGGGGGGCAGGATGACGGACCTCGTCACCGGGGAGGAGTACGGATTGCGAACGAGGGCCATCATGGCGAGCAACGGCGCGACGCACGACGAGCTGCGCGAGTGTTTGGTGAAGGGCGGCGTCAAGGCGTTGGCGGATTACCCCTAGCTAGATCGTATGTGTGGTGTGCGTGCGTGTAGTAACGCGTGAGAGATGTGCGTTAGTTGTATCACTGTTGTACTTGACTTTACAACGAAAAGTTCGTCAAAGATAACACTCCGCTCTCTCCGTCTGATGAAAAAAATCTGCGAATCGGCCCGCGGCCGCGCCCGCGGGCGCAGTCGCGGGGGCGCGGACCGAAAAAAAATTACTACGGCTACGCGTGAGTCGACGACACGCACAGGGCCCTCCCCCTCGGTCGATCCCTATCGTGCGTCGTCTGACTGCCTCTCAGCCTCTCAGCCTGTCTGTCTGTGCATACGGTACTGGTCATACCTGTAAGGAGGTATCGTCGGTACGGCGCGACGCTCGCTCGCGCCTCTCCATCATTTGGCGAGCCCCGGGATGCCCTTCATCTCGAAGTCCTCCTTCTTCAGATCCCTGAGCGGCGCGCTAACCCCCGGTACTTGGCTCCTCGGCACGCGGTCCGTCCCGTTTCCGTGGCTCGCGCCCCCCAGCCACGCCGGCAACCCGAACCGGTTGAACCCGCCGCCGACGTATTCCAGCAAACCCGGCATCGTCCCCATGATGGCCATCTGCCCGACCACCGACCCCGGGTGCGGAATCTTCAACTTCGCCACCTCGTTCCAAAACTTCCTCACCGGCTCCGGGTAGAAGTCGTACGGCTCGTCCCCGAGGTACCGCCGGTACACCGTGTTCATGATGCTCGAGAACCGCGACAGCCCGTGGATGCTCCCGGTGCGCAAAAACCTGCGAGACGTGTACTTCATCAACGCCATCTGAACGCCCTTCTTGTTCTCGCACTTCACGAGCTCGTCCGCGAGCGCGTACGCGGACTCGATCGCCTGCCCGCCGCCCTGCCCCAGGTTCGGCTGCACCGCGTGCGCGCTGTCGCCGAGCAGCGCGACGCGCCCGTCGATCCACCGCGGGTTCGGAAGCACGTCGAACACGTCTCGGCGTTCCACGTCCTCGGGTCTCGTGCACTCGAGGCGCTCGAGCACCGCGGGACACCACCCGGAGAATCGATCCAACAGCATCTCGCGGTAGTTCTCCCAGTCCTCGCACTTGGCATACTTGTCGTCTCCGCCCGCGGGGACGTCCAAGAAGGCGTAGTACTGCTGCTGCCCGTTCCCGACGTCCGAGCTCACGAAATACTGCTTCGGACCGAGAAACACCTGGTACCCGGTTTTGTCGACGTCCGTGTGAATCGCGTCTCGGTGCGGCGCGGAGTAGTCGCAGATCGCGGTGTACACGGCGTAGCCCGCGTACGCCAGCGGCGGGTTGTTCGGGTCCTCCCCGCGCATCTGCGCGCGCATCTTGCTGTTGATGCCGTCCGCGCCGATGAGCACGTCGCCCTCGTACGTCTCCCCCGTGGTGAGCGTCGCGATGACTTTGGGTCGTTCCATACAAAAACAGTTCACCGGTCAGTTGAAAGGGGACGCGATCAAGTGTTGAAACCGGGCGATGAGTGAAAAACTTTTGTATAGAACGCACCTTTGTCGCCGACGTTTTCGTACTTCTCGACGACGGTCTGCATCATGATGTTCTCCTCGCCGACCGCGTCGCGCAAAATCTCGAGGAGATCGTACCGCGCGATCACGAGCGTGAGCGGCAGGCCGTTGTTGTAGCACGGCTGGCGCGTGTCGAAGCGGTAGAACCAGTCCCCGGCGACGCCGTCGAGCAGCCCGTTGATGCGATCGCCCGTGATGGTACTCTTCGCGAGCACCTTCTCCGCGACGTCCGGGGCGATCGAATCGAGCGCGCCCTGCGCGTTGCACTGCAGCTGGATCGGCCCGCCGAAGAGCTTGTACTCCTTCACCTTTTCGAACACCTTGACTTTCATGCCCTTGCGCTGCATCGCGAGCGCGGTGATGAGGCCGGCGATGCCGCCGCCCGCGACGAGCACCTCCGGGAGGTCGTCTCTTGGCGTCGGGATCTCCACGACGGGGATCGGGCCGACCATGACGTCGTCGCCGCCGCGCGTGGAGTTGTTGTTATCCGCGGCGCCGTGGCGGACGACGAGCGCGCGGCGGCGCGTCGTCGCCTTCGTCGCCCTCGGGGCGCTCGTCGCGCTCGTCGCGTTGATCGTCGTCGTCGTCGTCGTCTTCGCGCGTCGCGTCGCCGCGCGATTCGTCGGCGCGCGCGCGCCCGCGAGCGCGGACGAAGCGATCGTCGACATCGTTGCGTAGGTTTGGAACGTGCCTCGGGCGTCCCGGTGCGATTCCGCGCGTCGGGCGTCGAGCGCGGCGTCGAGTGCGCGCGCCACGCGAGCGGCTCTCTCGTCGCGTTGAAAAAAACAAAAGATGGCCGAAAGAAAACGTGGCCCTTACGTGGCGGCTCTCGGCCAATCAGAGCGCCGGAGCGTTCGTGGTACAAAAAACGCAGACTAAAAGCTCGTACGGAAAAGCGGACAGATCTGCCGACGAAATCGTAAAAATCTCCTTTCGCGCGTCGAGGCGTGGTTCGGCGAGATCTACGAGTCTGGTTGATCGGCGGAAGTGGGTAAGGCACGAAAAAAAACGTGATGAAGTGCGGGCCGACCCGACGCGCGCGCGCTTCGAACGCGCGACGCACACGCGCGCGCGCGGACGCACGTCCTCACACGCGCTCGCGACATCGAACGCGCCGCGGTTCGAGCGCTCGTCAGCGACGATGGCGTTTAGTAGCGTCCTGGCGACGCGCGGCGCGCTCGCGTCGGCGGCGACGACGCCGTCGTCGTCCTCGACGACCGCGACGCGTCGGTCGTTCGGCGCGTCTCGGCGCCGCGCGCGCGCCGCGCTGCGCCTCCGCCGCGACGGACGCGCGTCGTCGTCGTTCGCGTCCATCGCGCCGCGCGCGTCGGCGTCGGAGGACGCCGTCGACGCCGCCTCCGACGCGTCGGATCGCGCGTCGGATCCGACGTGGGGATGGGGCGGTCGCGACGAAGAAGGATCCCGCTCGCGCGTCGCGCGCGCGCTCGCGTCCGCCGCCGCCGCGTCCACGGTCGCGCTCTCCCTCGCGTCCCCCTCCCTCGCGGCGTTCATCGACCCGAGAGCCGCGGAGACGGGCAAGTGCCTCCTCTCCTCCTGCCAGCTCGAGCTCGCGGGATGCATCGCGGACGAGAAGTGCGCGGAGTCTCTCGTGTGCCTCCAGACGTGCTTCGGCCGTCCGGACGAGGCGGACTGTCAGATCAAGTGCGGCGATCTGTACGCGTCCAAGGCGGTGCAGACGTTCAACACGTGCGCGGTGACGAACAAGAACTGCGTGAAGCAGAAGCAGGACACGGGCGAGTATCCGGTGCCGCCTCTGGACGCCATGGCGTCGGGGTTCGACGCAAACGTGTTCGCGAAGGATAAGCGGTGGTACATCGTCGCGGGGTTGAACAAAGATTTCGACACGTTCGACTGCCAGGAGCACTTCTTCAGCGCGACGGACCCGGATCACATGGCGGTGAAGATCAACTGGCGCGTGAACCGCCCGAACGGGCAGTTTTACGAGAGGAGCGACGTGCAGACCTTCTACGCGGACGACCGGACCAAGTCCATCTTACACAACAACGTAAACGAGTATCTGCACTACCAGGACGACTGGTACATCCCGGGGTACAAAGAAGGCGAGTACGTGTTCGTGTACTACAAGGGCACGAACGACGCGTGGGACGGGTACGGCGGCGCTGTCGTGTACTCCACGAAACCGGAACTCGACCCCGCGTACGTGCCGGAGTTAACCGCCATCGGTAAAAAAGTTGGCGTCAAGTTTTCCGATTTCGTCGTCACGGACAACTCGTGCAAACCCGAGCCCGAGCTGAAGCTCTCGAAGATCGCAGACCTGGACACGCTCGCGGACGACGCGTACGTGATCGAAAAAGACATCGCGAAGGACTTTGGCATCGTGGGCAAGGACGCTAGGAAATTCGCGGGGATCGTCGGAAAAGACGCGAGACTTCTCGAGCGCGAGCTCGAGAAGGACGTCAAGTCGATCGAAAGCGAGATCGAGAAGGACGTCACGTACGAGGCGAACGCGGTCAAGGCGGAGGTCAGGGCGCTGGAGGACCAGCTCGTGTCGTTCGGGTCGAGGTTCACGTTCATCAAGCCGCCGGACATGGTCGGCGACGGGCGGTCTAAGGAGCAGGCGAGAGAGATAAAAAAAGCGGAGAAGGCTCTCGCGAGCGTGGAGAAGAGCGTGCGACGGGAGGACGCGCGTCAATGATTGGACGAGGGAGGGGAGGAGGGAATGAGGGAGAGGACGGATGGAGGACGATGGCGTCGGATCGGTCGGCGGGCGTAGTAGAGCGTATTATGATGCAGTTGACGAAAGGATTGATTGAATGATCTGATTGATTTTGGGACTCGGAGTGTCGTAAAGTAGTTTTCGTCGTAGTACGCGGGACGCGAACGATCGTATGCGTCGCGAGTCTCGATCTCGAAACGCGAGGCTGCCAGGTGTCGCGCGCGCGGCGACGCGGCGATGACGTGTTCTCGGGAAGGATAGATCAATGAACATCCGCGACGCACAACGCCACGCGCGCCTCGCTCGCATCACGTCACCGCAAACGATGTCCTTCACGATGACCGCCGCCTCCCTCGCCGCGCCCGCCTCCATCGCGCCGTCCGCGCGCGCGCTCAGGGCGACGTCCTCCGCGCGTCTCGCGGCGACCCGCGCGCGCGTCGTCGCGCCCGTCGCGAAGACGTCGATCCAGTTCATCAAAGGCTTGGAGGAGACGACGCAGCCGGACGTGCGTCTGACGCGCAGCAAGGACGGCACGAACGGCACCGCGTTCTTCATCTTCAAGGAATCCGGGATATTCGAAGCCCCGGAGCTCCCGGGGGACATCACCGGGATGTTCCTCACGGACGAGGAGGGGGAGATCTCCACCGTGGACGTCAAGTGCAAGTTCTCGAACGGCAAGCCCGTGCAGATCGAGGCACAGTACGTCATGAAGAGCACGAACGAGTGGAACCGGTTCATGCGGTTCATGGAGCGGTACGCGGAGGACAACGGCATGGGGTTCAGTAAGAAGTAATAAAGTGAGCGACGGCGCGACGCGCGAACGAAGAGAGAAGAGAGAAGAGAGAGGGTGGGGGGCGTCGGGTAGAAGAGAATCGATCGGTGCTCCGGTCGGACGGATAATCATCGCTTTTCGCGGAGCGCGAGAAGAAGGAAGAGCGCGTCGTTCGTTTCTGTTGTCGAGTAATACGATACGCAGACGCGATGATGGGCTACGAACTACATTACTACATACGCTACGCGTCTTCATTCACGTCACGCCGCGGCGTCGCTCGCGACGATCGCGCGCGGCGCGGGTTCCGGCGGTCCGGGGGACGCTGCCGCGCCGCCGGGACTCCTCGCCGGCGCCGTCGTCGGCGACCGCGGCGGCGGCGGCTTGGCGCCTCCCGCGGCGTTTGGACTCGCTGGCGCGGACGTCGTCGCTCGCTTCGGCGACCGCGGCGGCGTCCTCGGCGTCGTCGCGCCTTTCGTCGTGCCGCCGGCGCCGCGGTCCGTCGCCGTCGCCTTAAGGTTACTATTCTCTCTACCAGGTCCCTTGCCGCCGTCGCCGGGCGCGCGTCCGCCGTCGCCGGCGCCGAACCGCAAGCCGTCCATCCTCCACTTTTCCTTCAGACGCGTCCACCGCGACGCGTGGTCGTCGAACATCTCCCGCGCTCTGTCCCACGCCGCCGCGCTTTTGTCCTCGGCGTCTACGCTCACGCAGCAGTGCCGCCAGCACACGTTTTCGTTGCTCGAGAGAACGTGCTCCGCGGGAAGACCCACGCGCACCTTCGATATTGAATGCCGCCACCGTTCGTACGCGACGCGATACGCGTCCACGACGGACGACACCGAGGGGTGCTCCATCTCGACGTACCCGAGCTCTTTCCTTCTCGAGATCCCTAACGCCCCGCACGCGCCCGTTTCTCGGTGACGCACGAGGAGGACGATGTGGCGGTGCTCGCGACCGCCGCACTCGGGGTCGTTCCATACGAGCGAGAACGTCGGGATGGAGTTCAAAGGCGTCAGTTGGAGTTGAAAGGCGTCGAGGGCAGGGATTGAAAGCGGGGGGTGGGCGGAGAGATGCGCCGGGAAAAGTCCTTAAGGATCGGCGTTCACCACGCCGACGCGGTCGTATGGGAACCAGTGTATAGAACGCACCTCGGTTTTAAATCCGAGCGGCGCGCGGTCCACCTCTTTCCACCCGGTGGTGAGAAACAGCGCGAGGAAGACAGCCTCGACGCACTTGATCGGCAGCGCGTCGCGGAGGATCGTCTGACGTGGCAGAGGAAAACGACGGGCGGTGACGTGTTTGGTCAGTGCGCGATTGGTCAGATGCGAACAGATTCGCCGACGCGGCGCGGAGGGAGAGGGGCCCCGGGGCGGTCGGAGAGCGTTCGACCGTCGCGCCGTACAGTACCTTCGCGGTGTCCACGACTCGCGCGTACGGCCGGTTCTTGTTGATGCTGAAGTACGTGTCCGGGGTGTGGTTGTACCGCAGCGAGTCGATGCACGCCTGCGCGGCTCGAAGCCTCGCGCGGATGGGGACGGCGAGGGAGAGCGACGGAGGGAGCGGCGCCGGTCGTCTCGGCGGGGCGGAGAATCCGACGCGTCCGACGCGTCCGCCGCCGCCGTCGTCGTCGTCGCCGTCGTCGTCGTCGTCGTCGTCGTCGCCCCCCGCGGTCAGCGCGCCGGGCCTCGCCGCGGCGATGCTCTTCACGAGCGCGGCCGCGCGATCGCACTGCTTCCGCGTCAGCGAGATCCCTCGCTCGACGACGAGGAGACGCATCGCGCGCAGCTCTGCGATCTCGCGCGCCAGACGCGCGTCTTCCGCCTCGGACGACGACGACGCGAGCGGCGACGACGACGACGGCGGCGGCGGACGCGTCGGACGCGTCGGATTCTCCGCCCCGCCGAGACGACCGGCGCCGCTCCCTCCGTCGCTCTCCCTCGCCGTCCCCATCCGCGCGAGGCTTCGAGCCGCGCAGGCGTGCATCGACTCGCTGCGGTACAACCACACGCCG